>NC_136801.1:32781308-33036308 GCF_951216825.1 Electrona antarctica
ATTTGGTCTTGAAACTCCAGATTCCTAAGGCCGCCCCTGCATACACGCACGCACGCACGCACGCAGGCACACACGCAGGGACGCACGCTCGTCCCCAGGATGGCTTAGAGTTATATTATATATATTATATTTCATCTCATTTCTCTGCCCCTAGCTGTGCAGCATACACCCTTGAGGTAAATGAGTTCAGTGCTGCAGTAACACCCAAAGCACATTTGCTGTTCAAGCTCATGGGGTATTAAGCCATCCTAATGTATCCTATTCATGATGATGTCATGAAAGGGAGTCGGGAGACATGCAGCCAGAAAGGCTGTTATATTATTCCCTTCCATGTGAAGCGGCAGGCGTTGAGGACTGGACTGGCGGGGCATACATTCGGCACTGACATCTTGGCCCAGACCAGCCCACCACAACCGGCTGCAAACCCAAACATAGAAGATCTGCAAGCCCACGTTGTGTCGAGGTGGCGATGTGCAGTGGCTTGCACAGACATTTAGATGGGCAGGTGCTCAAGTGAAAAAAGAACCGGCCGGTTGCCTTAATAGTGTGAGATTTATAGATTGTGGGGCGTAAATAATATATTAGAAGCTTTTTATCAAGAATTGATCAATGTCACCATGGTCCACATACTGTACAGTGTACACAAAATGGCACATTATCTGTGCACGCCACTGGCGATGTATCAGTTGTCATGTTTGGGTGAGACTCCTGGTCCATGGTAGCCTGTGATTATGGTCTACTATAGGCCAGTATCACTGCGCAAAAAGCATGGAATACGGATGTGTACAGGAAATTCCTGTTAAACTTTCCAACAAACTCCGGTAAACTCCCGAATTGTACCATCACACCTGTATATTACCGTATATTATATGCCTGTTAAACTTGAGGTTTACAGGCAAAATACAGTGCCCATAATTGCCCGTTAACTCCTCTTTTCACACAGTGTATCAGATGATAGACAAGCCAGTGGGCCATGAATCATGCGAAGAAATGGAAACTCAACAAAACGTATCGTTTAATTACTTTTCTATTCGATATCGCTATACACTTGGTCTGTCGATAATTCTAATAAAGTGTGTATTCTCTGTGTTCATGTCAAGGTGCAGGTTTGTCCGTAATTCAAATATAATGTCCATCTATTTGCCAGAGAATCACTGTGTTTACATTATATCCATAATAATAAATGTTTCCCTTAAAAAACCTACTCAACCATGTTTCACACAGATTTCATGTTTTTGCTAAATAGTTACTGTATCGATTCTACATCATTGAATCGTATCGTATCGCCAGAATTAACCAATATCTTCCATGTATCGTATCGTCAACCATGTAAAGCAAAGCAAAGCAAAGCAAAGCAAAGCAAAGCAAAGTTACTATATTTACCCAGGGTATCTGGGCTAAGCTCAAGAACTTGTTTCCAGCCAGGCCCTGCTCATAGAACATTTCATGGTAGTGGTTCAATGCCTTGCTCAAGGGCACTTCAACGGTGGTAATTTTAACGTGTCGGACCGCTGATTCGAACTGGCGACCTTCCGGTATCAAGACCGCTCCGCAATCCGTTCGGCCACCGCTGCCTAAATGTATCGTGATACGTATCGTATCGCTGTTAAAATGTATCGTTACACCCCTAATACATCCCCTGGCAGACTCCTGCGGTCAACTATAAGTACCGTATAGGCTATAGGGTTTAAGTGGTTTACATAAATCCAATAGGAGACAACAGGGAAGAATTATGAGCATTGTTATTCATGGTGTGCCACCCAGGGACGAGAATAACTGTTGTGAGAAATGTTTGAAGACACCCGCGGCGCGTATAGCGGTGCCAAAAGGCAACAGCAGTAATGTATGTCTTTAAAAAAGGGCAGACAGTAGATCAGGCTCTATTAGCGTCTGTTCCAGCTGCCAATCGAAAAGCAGGAAACATATACTCATCTCAGCTGCGAGCCTCGAAAAACAATGCTTCCCTCTTTGTCTGGGCAATTTGTTGATGATGATGCGTGGTTATGATAAGGATGGAGTGAAATGTCCTGTGTGTGCGTGTGTGTGCGCGTGTACGCGCATGCGAGCGTGTGTGTGTGTGTGCTTCAAGGCCTCTGAAGCCTGGGGCTGATGGAGTAATCAGCCCAGGTCTAGATTGAGCACCTGATAACAATGTGTGTCTGATTGCTCATCATAAGTGAGTCATTCCACGAAACCGGTACAAATTGCGGTCCCTCTGACCTCTCCAGGTGTTTATCGATTGAGTCACCAAACTCTATTTTTAAACGCGTTGTATCATCAATTGAAATGCTCCCTTCGATTTGGAAATAGATTTGGCTCCACGCATACTGTCGATGGAACACTTATTCTTTTGATGTGATTGACAGCTATTCTGTTCATCATCATCGCTATACAAGTTGTTCTGTGAAAGCATCATTCTGTCGCTATCGGGGGTAAACCTTTATCTGTTTTTTTCAGGAAATTGATCAATGGATCCTGCAATGTTTTTTTTCTTTTCATCTATTCAATATGTATAAAAGCCTCCGACAACCTTTCCCACTTTCAACCAGGTGTAGCCTACCAATTTTGGACACGTCCAGTGGCATTTTGTAGGGGGGAAGAGCATAGACATATATACGTAGACGCCCTTTCCGGCTCTGAGGCGCGTGTCACCATTGAAGGCACAATTTTCCCGACATTCCTTGCAAAGCATTAGCGGAAGCTTGTCAAGCTTCCGTGTGCGTAACATAAGTCCCGGAAAAGACGCGCTGTGATTGGCCAGTAGTCACTTGAGTGACAGCGAGAGACATGGAGGAGTTGCATGAGTGACGTCACTTGGGCAGCGACGCAGTCGCCTTCAGCAAATGCCTTCAGCACTTCTAAATAAGAAAGCTGCGGAGAACTGTTGCTTTGTGTTCACTCTTTAATCTATTTTTTATAATATCTATGGGGAAGAGGGCTATCAGGACTATATGATGGCCAGCCCAGTTCTGATCTCTAGATTAATAAATGCATTAATAATAAATCTATCTACTCATTGAGTTCTCGTACGGATGTGTCATTTGCATATAAAGTGTCATTACTGTAAATAGATTGCGTGTTGAATGAAAGCCTGACACCAATTATTAACAAGGTGTTAATAAGTTGATGTCACGGATGCATCGCTCGCTCTTTTTTACTGTCTCTATTACATGTCAGGAACCTGTGACACTTACATGGAATGTTTCAATTAGTCACGTTATTTGTTTTGCCTACTTTGCAACCATCTGCTATAGTTTAATTGTTTGATTGGCTTAAGTAATAATGAATTGCATTTTTATAGCGCTTTTCCAAGTGCTCAAAGCGCTTTACAATGGTTCATTCATTCATACATTGGGAGGTGAAGTGGCGAACAGTCGACGCCAGCGTCCTCACTTCCCACATTCACACACCAATGGTGGCAAGCTCACACCAACCAACTCATTGGAGGCAATGTAGGGTTCAGTGTCTTGCCCAAGGACACTTCGACATGTGGACAGGAGTAGCCGGGATTCGAACTGCTGACCCAGGGATCATTGGACGACCTGCTCTACCTCGTGAGCCACAGCCGCCCATGAGGCTATACTTTGCAGATGGAGTACGATTTCTATTCAGTGTTCAATAGGATGACATATTATTGGGAGATGGGAGGGGATACGTGCTCCAAAGAATGCATGTTATCCCCTGAGCAAGCAGGCTATTAGTTCGACGGTATAAAAATAGAAATCCAACACTTGGAAACCGGTGTTGAAATCCAGGGTAGAAGAGAAAAGTTACAGCTTTAATTCATGAAACAATTTTTTTTTTTAAAAAGACGAAATATGGAGCAACAAAGGTTTCTGCCCAACAGTCGATGCTAAAGAAATAAAGAGAATAAAAGAGAATATGTGCAGCGCAGGTAGACGCGCAGGTGGAGGACATTCTGCCTCACCTCCACGTTCTTGCTGGCAGGGCACAATTCTGCTCACCTGGGAACGGTCGACAAGAAACATACACACATTATTGTAGTTGAAGGGAGACCTAATGCTGCTCCAAGTTCCACAGTGTATTGGTGCTTTTTCCACATATTGGTTGTCCAGGTGAAACCACTGTAGCTGATATATCTAGTTCACATAGGGATGTAGTACATACTGTACGCCTATAGTAGGAGTTTGCTATTGTTGCTGTCGGGTAGAAACCTCTTATCTCCATATTCTATCTTTTTGTGAGGGTTTTTCTCTCAGTAAATTAACGCCTATACTTGATTGTACAGCGTCACACAAAAGTAGCAGATATGCAAGCTCTAGGCTTTGCGCTTTAACGGAATATGTCAAATCTGATAAATCTGTGTTGATCACATGACTGTAGAGAAGCTGTGTATACCGATTTTTTCGAGAACAACTGTAGGAGTAATAGCAAAACGTGTGTAAACGTGTGCAAAAAAAAGGTGTTTTTTTTATAATTTTTATCCCATGATTTTGTAACCCATTTTTCACTACCTGTGTCAATTATCTAATGTGATCCTGGGCTCTACAACCCTCCGCCAACCTAGTCCCCATATATGGGGGACATGGGGAGAGCAACGGACTTGAACTCATGCTTCCTTCATGCCTGAGTATCCAAGTTGCTATAGTCTCTCGAGACAGACTGTTGACCCGGTTTTTGCTTTATTTTTTGCCGATGGGTTCTCAGATTGGTTGTGCCCAGACAGATGAACGGACACGGTGCAAAACATACTCTCTCCCCATGCCTGGCTTGGTGGAGACAACAAAGTGAATACAATCAATAGAAAACTGTGGAATCGGACGGGAGGGGGGTTGTGCAGTCAGCTGGGGAAAGCCATATTGGAGAGGTGGCTTTTGAGAGCGGTTTTGAAGCTCTGGAGGTTGGGGGTGGCTTCTCTGAGAGTTTCGGGGAGTGCATATTCCACAGGGTGGGGAGCAGCAAAAGCAAAAGCTCTGTCGCCCCACGGTACTTGGTCCTGCATGGGGACCTCAAAGAGGTTGGCGTCACCACACCAGACCTGAGGGAGCGGGAGGGGAACGTCACGTTTGAGGGGGTCAAAGAGGTATTACAGGGGGAGCCAGATTGTTCAGTGCCTTATAGGTGGTGAGTGCATGGTGTTTTGAAGTGGATGAGACTGATGTCATCTTTGGTGCCTGCATGGTGGTGGTGACTCAGCCATAGTAAGTGCACAGACCATAATATGCTCGTGAGGAGGACCCAGCCTCTCCTCGCTCTGTCCTTGGTTTCCTGTCTCTCGGCGAGGACTTTTTTTGTGGGTCTTTCCGCTCCACTGCCCCATGCGGCACCCTTTGTAATGCCCTCCCCCAACCATTCGAGTGCACCACAGTTCAACAAAGCTTTTATTCTTCTTCTTTTTTGTGTCAGGTGTCAGGTGAAACAGGCCCGTTTTTAATGGCGACGTAGTCATGATTGACGGCCCCCTAAGCCAATGGTATAGTCTGAAACTCATGTAGCCAATCAAGTAGCGACCTATTCATGATTGGCTGCCTCCTAAGCCCTGCCCCACATCGCGGAAGTGAGCGCTTCCTGGGAAAGCGTCTTCTACTAATACAATATTAGCGCACCACGTCCACTCTAAGACCGCAGCTCGAAGCGACGACAGCTGTGATTGAACCACGAACAGAATGTCGGAAACTAACGCAAACAACGGCCAGAACGGAGACAGGGCTTGTTTCACCCGACAAATATGTCTATGACATAATTTCTTGTTTTCCTATGTTTTCCTATTTCCTAGGTATTTTGCTCCATGCCTTAAAGCCTTACTGGGAAATGTCCCTGCTGGTCAATACCATCATGGCAGGTCTTTAGTATAGTTTAAGTACATTTTGATACTGTACTTTTACTCAAGTCCATTTTTAATTCTGTACTTTTTCTTGTAATGGAGTATTTCTATATTGCAGTATTGATAGTTTTACTTAAGTAAAACAGTTGAGTATAGGCTACTTTTTCCACCATTGCAAAACATCTACATACTTTATATGTGTTGTGTGTGTGTGGCTTTTCCGTCCGGACTCGATATGCAGATGACTTTCCTTTTAGCCATCTTCAAAGCTCCGGAAACAATGTCAATATCTGTACGGAGACAAACAGAACTCACTGGCCCAAATGAAGATGCATAACAAGTTCATATTGCAATCTATTGCATCACAGAGGAAATTACAATACTGTCAATTGTATTCATGGAACTCGGAGAGCTGTCAAGATAGTGAAACTGTACAGATAGAGCCCGCACCACCAACCCCCACCCCCAGCGCTCCGTATTGTTGCATCACACATCTTTATTCATGATAGGGAAGATAAACTGTTATACTGTGCATTATATAATGATTTGGGGGGGGAAATGGAAGCGCTTGTGTGTGCGCATTCTTATAAATTAGACATTTGTGCGTTATTTCTGGTTTGCGAAATGCATGGCCTAACGCTTAAAGCAGGTTGAAAGATTCACAAACTCTCATTTTGCTATCAGGACTTATAGGGATAACCATGAAAAGTGTCATCGGACATTAGCAAATTCATTATGATTCACATAGGACAGTGGCTCCCAAACGTTTTAGCTCTAGACTAGAAAAACGCCATATCTGCATCGAATCGGTCTCAAAATATTCCTGATTATTTTCACTGATATTGATGACGCAATGATAATGTGACCGTCAATGGCTTTGCACTCGCAGAGCAGCCAGTCTGCCTGTCTGTCTCTTTAAAGTTGGATTTCGACTGCAGTTTTAGCAACACTACACTTGCCAGAATTTGAACCCAGACATTTTGAATACCCTAAAGTTTTATTTTAGAAATGTTGAGTATGGGTCCCCAGCATTTAGAAACTGACGGATGCTAACTTGCATATGTTGGGCAATTTAATAAGCTGGGGTGCCATTAACATCCTATATAAGGAAACATTTAAAATGTGTCATTATGCTTTAAGTACCATCAAACTAGGGGTATTTCATGATTCTGAATCAATTGCAAGCATTAGCTTTGCGTGAAAAGCACTCCTTTGTCTAAATTCGGCCATAGCCACTTGCCCAAATGGGCTGACCTCATCACATTTGTGATGACAGCTGTGGACGTTTTTAGCTGAAGGAGTGTTTTTCATGCAAAATGAATGCTTGCAATGGATTCAGAATCATGAGAAAACCCTAGTTTGACCCGTCACATGTTACTTAAAGCATAATGAAAATGTTAAATGCCTTATATAGGATGTTAATGGTACCCCAGCTTATTATGCTTATTATGAAAATTATTATGAAAATTGCCCAACATATGCAAGTTATAGCATCCGGCAGTTTCTACATACATACTCCACATTTCAAATTTAGGGTATTTCTAACTTTAGGGTACTCTAAATGTCTGGGTTCACAATGGGGCTTTATGGGCTGACAAGTAGACTAACACCACAACACAGCATCAAAATATCTACCTTTTCCATTATTACACAAAACTACCTCCTCTCAAATCCACAGGTATGAGTAGCAGACGGTCAATATAAATAATATAGCTGCAAGCAGCGATGAGACGGGGTCAAGCCGTAAAAGAATAAAATACGTTCCTCGTCAAATCCTGTCGGTTCTCCTGTGGATGCTGCATGTCTAAACGCGATGATTTTCACCCGGACAATTATATTTTTGAAGTTTTCATAATGTTGCTGATGTCTGAGGTGGGTCTTTCAGTACCTCTGTGATGGTCGGTGACATCATAGAAGGTGGTATAGGTTTGTTTCCCTGCCAACATCCATGTTTTATTTTCTACAGCAGGCAGGTGTTCGGGTGACTTACACCCATGTTTAGTGATAGTCATAGAGACAAAACAAAATAATCTTCTTCACTGTACCATTCTCACATGTCCCAGGGATGGGTGGACCAAAGGAGATGTTCCCAGCTCCATTATTTTTTTTTAAATGCCCCCAATATCTATATAATTTTTGAAGTCATGATGAAATATTAAAGAAGAGTAGTTTCCATGTATTGCTGTACTTCAATATATTTTGATGAGAATTTCTTTATGGAATATATTACATTAGGTCAAATATACACACGTTTTGTGATGGTGTGATGTTTAGTGTTCTAGGACTAATGATGCTTTCTAATCTCACAGCGTCTCCTCTTGAATGAGCTATACACAATATGAGCGGCTATGCTCACGCACCTTATTTCTAAACCTCTTGTACATAATGTAATGTTTAGATTGATATGCTATGTAAATGATGGAGCTTGCACATAAACAAATTTCACCCACTGTTTAACACCTGTAAACCTGACAACAGAGATTATTCTGATTCTGATGTCGGAGCCATCTAAACCACCAACGTTACATTTCCAGCACAGCTTTTTTTTTGTGGCGGGGGGGGGGGGGGGGGGGGGGGGGGGGGGGATGGCGTGACATGAGAGAACTAGCGAAGAATGCCGCCTAGCACAAACACTGAAAACACAACATACTAACAACGACGAACTACGTCCTTAGCAGTCGTGAATGTGAAATTTGACCTTTTTACCTCTCTCAAACCTCTTATGTATGTCTTCAGTTTACTAATCAATAATCATTCCCTTATATTGTCCATGTCGGCTTGGAACCTTGCACTTACTTACTTTTCGGCAGTGTTGGGTATCCTTTTTAAAGTAACTTCGTTAGGTTACTGGAATGCTACCATTAAAATAATCCTGTTACGTTCCAAGATTACACACTGAGAAAAGTAACTTGTTAGAGTTAGAATGTAACAGCCTTACATTACAATGACATAATAAGTAGCCTATAAGTGATCTTGCACTATGATGCATCAAAGACGGGTGTTTTGGTGAAATTGGTAATCAGCTGATTTGCTGAAAGTGGATCACCCTTGAAATCTGAACGTCCTTTTTGAGGGGCGTTAGCCCGCCATCCTATATACAGGTCTAATGTGTGTCTTTTGTTCAATGTTTGTTTTGTAAACGCCATTGACAATGAAGGGAAAAGTTACGCCATAGTGTGCCTCATTACGTCATATTGTCTGTGTATTGTTAATGGCGTTTAATGTTTGTGTTTGCACCGTTTGTTTTACATCACCATTACATCACCTAATACACATGAGTTAGACTTTAATATTTGAGCGCCCCTCACTTCACACAGGTGTGATTTTTTAAATCTGAATATAGCATTGCTGTTGGGTGACATGCAGGTAAAATCACTTGAAGATATCCACTATCTGCATTTTTCTGCTGTGAATTCCGTCTTCTTCGTTAACTCCCATCTGCCTCAAAGCTGATGGGAGTCACATTCCACTAAAGTGTATCCTGCTACTGGGTGGTTTTAACAACGATGGATGGTGCATGTCGAGGCCTATGACAGTAAAATTCACCAGCTGGTCTATTCTAATTTGAAGCACACACGACCATCATGCATCCACAAACACAATTACAACACTGTGTGTAATAAACGGGTTTGACTGTCGGCACAGCTCACACAGCCTGAGCAGCAGTGCCGTATTTGCACACAGCCAAAAGCCATAGCCATCCACAGGAGCGAGTGACGTCTGGGCTAATTTGCGAGACGCTGTTTAGAAGGCCGACAGTGTGAGAAGCCATTCATCAAAAGACAAAGACGGCGGTGCAGAGTCAAGCATGCCTCCTCTGTCTCCATCACGCCTTTCAAGAACAATGCATCACTGCAGAGAGAAGGGAAACTCAAACCTTTTTTGCTTTTCCCTATTTTCTCCCAATTACCACATTTTTCAAAATAGCCAGGAACCTAATAGCTGACCCCATTTTGCTTATTAAATGCCAGTATGAGTAAACGCGGGGCGATTATTTGCTTTTAACCATGCAGGCTGACACTTGGCCTGAATGAATTTGGTTTCACTCCATTATTCACAGTCTGAAAGCCCTCTTAGTGCAGCCGTTCTCTGAGATGGGGGCGTGGCCAAAGTGGGGACGTACTCTTCGTTGGCAATTGGTTCATACTTGCTTATCCCGATCCCGATTGGGCCGGTTCGATTTTCAACCAAGAAAATCCTGCCTTTCTACTGCCTTTCAAATGTGCCGGCTGTGGATCGTATTGGTCACTGATCTGTGCGCCCGCCCCCTCCTCCTCCTTGTGTTACGCAATGTTTGTGTTTACACAAACACTCAAAGTTGTCCATTCATTGTCAATGGGTCTAATGTTTGTGTTAGGACAAAGTTTGTGTTTGCACACACACACTAAAAGCTGGACATAGGATCGTGAGGGGCGCAATATGTATTTATATCGGCCACATGGCGTCTCACGTTAACATTTAGTGCCCTAAACACACATTGAAAATCCCATAGCTGCCATATGACATAATCTTCAAAACCATGACTGTGATCGCGCAAACTCCAGCTTTTCACCAGGAGATTTTTTTTGTTTTTGTATCCAAAATGAGTTAATAGCACAGACAGACTCTTCCCGTCTGCAGAGATCCCCTTCCCCGCCCCTACCTATCATTGGCCATCCTGACCAAGAAGTTCCGCCTCTTTTCTTCTTGGCTCACTAGTGATAGGACAATGAAACAGATTCAGATCCATGTTAAAGGAACCAAGTGTCCATTTTATTGTCCGCAAAAAAGATTAAAAACATCTGTCACACAATTGTGCCTCTGCAAAATAAATACATAATACATATTTGATTTTCATGTTGACACCCAATCGTAACAGATTTAATTTTATGTTTGCATTTGTAGTCATTTTTATTTGGAGGGGGGGGTGGGGGGGGTCTGCACAATTATGAAGTGTAGTATCACCGAAAAAATATAACATGGGCATTATTGTTGACTTGGCTTCTTTTGGTCAAATATGTTCTGAATGACTAATAATGCTGTATACGTTGGATCCTGCAAACTACAGAAGCACAATTAAATAAAGAAAAGCAATTACTTACATAACATCACCCAGCTAATGACTGTCACTTCAACGTTAATGAGACAAAGTGTTGTTTTTATTTTCCAAGTGTCTAGGCTGCATCAAATCGTGCCATCGAGCACAGGGACCAAATCCTCCAGCAGAGCTGTTCTTCAGGGTCAGATGGTGCTATGGTGTTGTAGTCAAGTCCACCTAAAGCGAGTCCGAGTCAAGACCAAGTCCTGGGGGGGGAGTGCGAGTCAAGACCGAATCCGGTTGGGGGTCGAGTCCGGGTCGAGACCGACGGGAGGCGAGACCGAGTCAAGACCGAGTCAAATGAAGGGCGAGACCGAGACGAGACCGAGTCAATGAAAATTTGGACTCGAGGCCGGTCTCGAGACGAGTCAATGACTCCAGTACTACCACACACTAGATGGTGCACTGTGTTGGGTTTCCTTCCAGCCTAGGTGCCTATTTTTTTGTACAAAATGGAAAAGTGATGTAACCCCTGGAAAGGCTTTCAGAATCCTGACATCTATTATTGTTCGTCGCACCATCCGTGAATGTCTTGGCGATAGAAAGACACGATTCAAAGACACAAAGGGACCACATTGTAACATCTGTTAAAAGCATTGTGAAGAAGAAGAGATTGTATGCTTTTTTTTGTCCTGTATCAAAATGTGCCGACTGTCTCTCTCTGCTTTCTTTATATCTGCACACTTAAAAAAAACAAAGAAGGAAAAACGCTCCCTTGCCACGTCGGTTTGAGTGGTTGTTTATACTTGTATGGTGTAGGTGCACTTTTGAAAATGATCATGGAGACCAACGACTGAAGTCCATGAAAGAGTTTTGTAGTTCTCTGTATTAAACGTCCATGGAAAAATGCAGCCCTATACCATGTCTGTCCCACAAGTCCACAACCCCCACACAACCCCAACGAAAACATATAAACTGTTCTCAATTTTACATTATAATCAAGTGACTACTGATAGGCGCATAGGAGCACTTCAGGAGAAAACATTTTGTATATATATATATTTTTTCTTCTTCTTTAGCACAAAGAGAGCAAAGGAAGGCATCAAAGCAACAGTGATGGGCTTGTGCCCATTGCTGGAATGAAGTACCCGCTGCCTCCCAAGAAAGAAAACAATAAACCACTATGTACTTTGCTGTTAGTAGCCGGACCTGAGTCCAAATCCCAAACCTTTAATGTCTTAAGTGCACAAGGTTTCCTCTTCAGTCGATCGAGTCACTTTGGAAATCTCTGTCAATTCTCACCGCATCACGCTTCTGAAATTCCATACAAGGGAAGGTATAAACAACCCGAAACCTTTGAAATTCAAATGCACTCTTTTTTATGTCTCAATTCTAGATCGTTCGCCTCCCTTCATCTCTTCACGACAGGCAAAACGTTTGCTGTCACCGATCGCAATAAATTACTATCGTTGGGGGACGTTTTTTTATTTTTTTTTAACCGTTCTTTTGGGAACACACCGATACGACGATACCTTCGAGGCTATGAGAAAACGCTGGCGCCGCCGTCGCTACTGCTGCCACTGTTGCCACTGTTGCCGTACAGGTCGGCCAGCTTCTTGAAGCGCGGCCCCCACTGGCTGAGGTAGTCGTAGCTGTGCTCCGAACCGTCCGTGCTGCCCAGCGACTCCTCCTCCAGCGAGCTCAGCGACTCGGCCACCGAGCCGCTGCCCTCAAAGGCGTACGTCTGCAGCGAGTCGTACGGCGGCGCCGACGGGTCCACGTCGGCGTCCTTGAGGCGCTCCCAGATGAACTCGCGGAACGCCACGTGGTCCGGGAGCGACTTGTAGGCCGGGGCCGGGCGCCGCTGATGCTGCCCCCCGCCGGAGGAGGACCCCGCCGCCACCGTCACCGGGAAGTGGAAGAAGGTGGCGGCCGGCGGGGGCGGGGTGTCGGGCGTGACGTCCCGCCGCGCCTTGGGGTCGCCGCGCATGACGTTGAGGTTGCGCAGCGTGACCATGTCGAAGGCCTCCGTGTCCTCCTCGCCGCCGCCCTCGTCGTCGTAGCGCACGATGTTCTCGCGCACGTCACGCTCCTCCTCCAGGATGAGTGGCTCCTTGCGCCGTCTGCGCATGGACACGATGAGGAGCACCATCACTGTGGACAGAGAGGAGAGGAGACCCGAGTTAACTGGATGAGGAGCACCATCACTGTGGACAGAGAGGAGAGGAGACCCGAGTTAACTCGATGAGGAGCACCATCAATGTGGACAGAGAGGAGAGGAGACCCAAGTTAATTAAGAATTGACTATAATATGCAGACCGCGGCCATGTTGCCATTGGGGTTTGGAAGCACTCGTTTTCTGTAAAGCAACGTCCTGCTGCCTCCTGCCTCATGTGCAAATTCAAAACAGGTGGTAGGCAGGACTGTTGAGTGATATCCAACAAGCACTTCCAAACTCAAACATAATCACCTGCACGGAACTTCTTGACAGAGAGTATAGCTCATAACATGTCTACAGTGTATTTTTTATGAAACAAACACTTTGCAGATAGAAAGAGGAAAATTCAAGCTTTTCGTACAGCTGCAATGGTGGTGAGTTTGACGTTGTTTAATACAATCAGATAGGACTTTTCTGTTTGGATGTATGGGCCGTCAATGGCAAATTGCACCTAGTTACCACCCTGCCATTAACGTAACAGCAAGATGGCCATGGTCTGCATATAGTCAATGGGCTCTATGCACACATATGCCATTTTGGAAAGAACTTGGTCCCCGCCTTCGCCTACTTCCTTCACAGGTGTTACCGATGACACTAATGAAGGCTCTGTTCCATTCTGGTCAAACAGTCAGGGATGCGTGTTTGCTCACTGGAAACACTCTGCTACATCAGTGGGTCTCAAAGTGTCCTTCAGTGGGTTCCAAATGGACCCGTATGGGTGTGTATTGTAACTAGGGTGACCAGATGTCCCTCTTTGCGTGGGACAGTACCTCATTTCCAAGACTTTTCAGGCGTCCCACAAATTGAGACCCTGTCCCACATTGTGACTGGCAGGCAAATACCCTAATAGTTTAGTCCCCTAATAGTTGGCCTTCTGTTGTAAAGCTCTCTCATTGTCTGTTCCTGCAAGATGTGTTTTTAAGCCTGTTAAAATAGCATAAAAATAAAGCATGATTTTAAAACAAAATGTGAGACACCAGAGGAGTTTATACCCAATAGGCCTATGGTCGAATATGACATCAAGGCATTTAATATAGCACTCAAATAGCACTCAAGTAGTAAGTTGCTAATCCGGTACTCCAGTATCGCTTGTGTGGGACAACTTGGACAAGTGGGCACTTGTCCCACACAAGCGATACTTCTGTCCCTCAAATGAACAGTTTGGATCTGGTCACCCTATGTGTAACTATGACATTTATGGGGGTCCTTGAAGTTTAAAAGTTTGAGAACCACAGTATACTAAATGGAACAGAGCCTTAATGCTGTAAAGGAAGTAGGGAAGGAGCCCGGAAGTAGGAAGAGTTATTCTGTGTGCATAGAGCCCATTGTCCCCTGTCGAGATCTTTTCAGCCGGATATCTTATTTTGAAGACCAACAACTCATTGGCCTAGAACCGGAAGTTCAATTGGCTAGGCTATGTTAGCCGCCTTATTATAAGTCACCTGAAACGTACATTTTGTAACCGCGACCATCACCGTTTTGATAAAAAACTCAATCTGGGAGAAGAATCCGAGATAAAAAAGGGTTTAAAATGTTCTGTTAACATTGAAGTGGATGGAGGGGAACCTTTTTACTGACGGACCACAGCCTAGCCGAGTGTTGCCTCGCAACGGAGAAATACCCAGAAGGTGGTGATTTCTTTCAAACTGAATCAATAATAAACCCCAAAAGTCGTTAAAGTCTTTGGCAGGGAGGTCCATAATTGGGAAGAAAAGGTAGTCAAAAGTCGTCCTTGGCAGTAAATTAGTAAATGTTCATGGTCACGATCAGGAGCACCATCACTGTGGAGAGAAGAGACTGGAGCAGTGATGATTTTGACAGATTTTTTTTATTTAGTTTTAGTCATTAGTCTTTTGAATAAAATGTTTTAGCCTAGTTTTAGTCGACTAAATCTACTGTTGATTTTGTCGACTAAAATGTATTTTAGCGCGTCTTGATGGTGATGGCAAGCTACAAGCTCACAACGCGATGTGAGCTTGTAGATCGGCTATTTTCAGAGCGCAACCAAACATTGAATGACTTAGTTAGTTCTATTGGATCTACCTAACATTTCAGTCTGGTTTTTATTTGTTGACGTAATTGACAATATATTTAGTCTTAGTCATCATAGCTTATAGTTTTCATCCATTCATTCAAACCTTTATTTATTATTGAAAGGACATCGAGGTTGCCCTCTTTTGCAGTGTCGTTGAGGTACATCTCAATCCAAATACAGTTTTGTTTCCACATCAATATTCACATCAATAATAAACAAAACAAAAATAAAACAAAACAATAAAGTCCCGCTTACAGTTGGAGGCCATCGATATTGTCCTTTTCTTTTTGCTGAGGTTTGCGTGATCTGCGCTAAAGGACAGTTAACCCATTTTGGGCGGGAACCCCTTTTGGTGTTTTAAACATTATGTTATAATTTAGCTATTGAAAAATAGCAGATCTACAAGCTCATAGCGCGCCACCGAGTGGCGCGCTACGAGCTTGTAGGTCTGCTATTTTTGAAAAATCGTGAAAATATTTATTTCAGAAAACTGGAGGATTTAGAAGGATTTTTTTTTAATTTTGAGGTCAGGCCTAAATGGGTCAAATGATAAGGGACAATATCGGTGGCACCCAACTGTATGTGTGACACAATCACACAACACAAATTTAGAAGAAATTCAAGCAGTTGCAGACATTGTGGGGAGGTCTGCAATCAAACATTTAAATGGATCATAATGTTATGGGAGAACACATCTTGAATTTAAAAGCTGCAGCAGGTAATTCCAAGTGGTTGGGGGGGGGGGGGGGGGGGGGGGGGACTGAAACAAAAGCAGTCAATCAGTTCTATAATGTTCCATTCCAGCAGAGATTAAACATACAATGGTAGTATAGTGTCCCATTAACTGCCTTAAAATAAACCAGGTACCGATGTTTATTTCGCCTGTCAGCCAGGGAAGGCCAACGACACTATTGTTTGCAACCCCAGTCGTGAATTGGTCTCCCGATTAATATGGTACTCTGTGGCTCTAATATGCAGAGCTTGCTGTCCTTAAGTGTGCTATGACTTTTTGGGGCTTTCAAGCTGTCAACTTTGTATAACATTGTATTACTTTTCATTATATTGCAAAAAAATAATGATAGACTGAGTCTCTTGGCAGAACGCGTTCAGGTGAACAACAGTACAGGCTGTGTTGAATTGAATTTGATAAGAAAAGAATTGTTAAACAAAAACGTCTCAAAGCCCCCCCGGAACATTCACCTTTTTCTATGCTTTTACTCATTTTTGTGGCAGGCCTATTATGTGATATGGCATCAACCAAAAACAAAATAGACGACAAAAAAAAAAGAAAGAACAAGTGCTTTTGACCACCCAGGCACATATTTTTCATATCTGTCATATTTTTGGGGCTGGATATTTTATGAAATCCAACAGGCTGTGTTGATTTGTCTACCTTGCACACATCACGAAGGGACTTTCAATAATGCCATTTCAATAACATACCGTGTTTATATCTATCTCCACCACCCAAATAAAAAAGTATTTATCTGCCATATTTAGTTCAGCTAGCTTATAGTTACACCAACATTGTTCTTGTAAAGCAGTCATTGCTATTGCTGAGGATGATAGACTTTTCTTCGTGTCATTGTGATTCCCCATGATATGCCAAGTTTATTCGTTGCTATGGTCCGACTCCTGAAAAGAATATCTTCAGGGAAGTGTTTACAATTCAACACAAACACAATTCAATACAGTAATTAATTTGGCATTTTCAAAATCATTTTTATGAAGTTGTATTATGGATTACAAATTGTCTGCTGGGGGAACCAGGAGGCATACTATCCATATTGATGTATCCTTCATAAAAGGATTAGGTGAACAAAATTAGATGCTGTACGTACATACTGCCAGTGGTGGAACAAGTAGTCACATGTTTTAATTGAGTGAAAGTATCAATACTGCAATGTAGAACTACTCCGCTACAAGTAAAAGTCCGGAATTCAGAATATGTGAATATGTGTGACACTTACTATGACACTATGTATGGCACATTACGAGTCCAACTAGTACTAGTGGTTCTCAAATATTTTATTTCCCATAACTCTGAGAGTGTATAAATGGAACCAAAAGGACCCGTAAGGGTCCATTTGGTTCCATTTAGGTACACTCTCAAGAGTTAGACCTGTTATCGTCATTCAAGGCTAGCTCTTTCGGTAATAACTACTCATTATCTACTAATTTTGAATGTCCGTGGCAAAAATGTAATTTTGACAAATGTCCAGCACAACATGGCAATGACCCTGATATGGGCCTTGATGGCGGCAGACAGGCGGCAGTGGCTCAGGGTTAGAGTGGCAGGGTGGTAACCGCAAGGTCGCCAGTTCGAACCCAGGCTAACCCCGGAGTTTAGTGTCGAAGTGTCCTTGAGCAAGACACTGAACCCCTAATTGCTCCTAATGTGCTGGTTGGTGCAGCCTTGCATGGTTTCCGCTGCCATCAGTGTATGAATGTGTGTGTGAATGGGTGAATGTAATGCACAATCGCGCCTTGGATAAAGGCGCTATATAAATGCACCATTTACCATTTGATGTGAAAAGGGTTGAAAACCAACTGTGTTATAGCACCAAGACTGGTAGGAAGGAGACTTCACTTCTGGAGTGGAGACAAAAAAAAAGCGTGTCCTTCTGAGATCTTACCCAGAACCCCCTCCTCCAACCCCTCCTCTCTCTCCCCCCACATACATTATTGCTGAAAATAACTCTCCTCCCAAGCAAACTGGCAAATGTCTAATGATCCTCTATCCATCAACGTCACGCGGGTGCCAGTGAAATATCGTTCCGTGGGCCCATATTTCTTCTTTTTTCTCTCTCCCCCTTTGCGGCGTCTATCCGGCGCGGGGCTCGAGAGATCGAGGACTGCGGAACTGAAGGGAGGCAAATACCAGTTCACACCTCATAATAAGGGACCAAATGGGGAGGGGGGAAGGGGGGGTGAGGGAGGGAGGGGGGAGAGAGAGGGACACTGATGAATGGGTGGTGGTTCTCTGTTGGATAACTGGTGGACTGGTTGGTTGTACCTCGCCGCAGAAAGTGAGGTATACTTATTTTGTTGTGCTTTCCCGTGTAACGTGCGGTGGAAATGTTTGGGTTGTGTATAAAAAAAGATGAACATTCGTGACAATTATCAGTTAATTTCTCAGTTGCTATCGTTGCTTATCCCATGAATACTCCTTTGGAGTCGAAACATGGTGGCTTCTTTTTAAACATTTCTAAATAAAGTACCATGATTTCCATCCACCCTCTCCTCATTTGAGTGCTCGGAACGCCACCTTTTCTTTAGTATTCCAGTCCCACTGATCTTTGAAGCACCAGCCTACTTTACTTTGAACTTGTATTGCACCTCCATCGAGCACCTGGTTGCACCTCTTTGTATATCAGTTGCATAAGTAAAAGGCGGGTAGGAGTTTATATATATATTCATCACACAGCCTAGGGATGCTAGTATTATATTATGCTATACCTTTTGTTTCTGTATAACATGGGACTCTTTGTCTGGCACGTACCAAGCCTCTCATGAAAAACGCTCAATCGTGATTCGTGATTTGACTGTGTTGTGTGCAAAACAAGAGAAAAAAGAAAGAAAGAAAGAAAGAAAGAACGAAAGAATCAGCAGAAAATACCAGTCTCTTCTCATTAGAGCTGCTCAAGTCATTCCAGGATTACATGGCATTCAGCGGAGCTGCTTCTCACAAAGTGAATCACAAAGTGGCAGAGCAGTGAGATAGAATATTCGCAGTACTTTCCAACAAAGCTCTTTACGGGTGTTTTAATGCCTCGAAGGCAGCTGAGAGCCGCCGCTCTGCATCACAATGCTTGGAAGCCGGCCAATAGCCAATCACGGCCCTTACACAGAGGTGGGGCTGCAAGGTGGAGGGGTTGAGCATACAAATAGCTTAACAGTCTTCAATGTTTTTCAGCCAAAGGACCCCAGCTGAGAGAGAGAGAGATGAAGCAGGGACCCCTTAGCTGAGAGAGAGAGAGATGAAGCAGGGACCCCTTAGCTGAGAGAGAGAGAGATGAAGCAGGGAGAGAGATGAAGCAGGGACTCCTTAGCTGAGAGAGAGAGAGAGATGAAGCAGGGAGAGAGATGAAGCAGGGACTCCTTAATTGAGAGAGAGATATGAAGCAGGTACTCCCTAACTGAGAGAGAGAGATGAAGCAGGGACTCCTTAGCTGAGAGAGAGATGAAGCGGGGACTCCTTAGCTGAGAGAGATGAAGCAGGGACTCCTTAGCTGACAGAGATGAAGCAGGGACATCTTATCTGAGAGAGATGAAGCAGGGACCCCTTAGCTGAGAGAGAGATGAAGCAGGGACCCCTTAGCTGAGAGAGATGAAGCAGGGACCCCTTAGCTGAGAGAGATGAAGCAGGGACTCCTTAGCTGAGAGAGATGAAGCATGGACTCCTTAGCTGAGAGAGATGAAGCAGGGACCCCTTAGCTGAGAGAGAGATGAAGCCGGGACCCCTTAGCTGAGAGAGAGATGAAGCAGGGACTCCTTAGCTGAGAGAGAGATGAAGCAGGGACCCCTTAGCTGAGAGAGAGCGATGAAGCAGGGACTCCTTAGCTGAGAGAGAGAGATGAAGCAGGGACTCCTTAGCTGAGAGAGAGATGAAGCAGGGACTCCTTAGCTGAGAGAGAGATGAAGCAGGGACTCCTTAGCTGAGAGAAAGATGAAGCAGGGACCCCTTAGCTGAGAGAGAGATGAAGCAGGGACTCCTTAGCTGAGAGAGATGAAGCAGGGACTCCTTAGCTGAGAGAGATGAAGCAGGGACTCCTTAGCTGAGAGAGAGAGAGAGAGAGATGAAGCAGGGACTCCTTAGCTGAGAGAAAGATGAAGCAGGGACCCCTTAGCTGAGAGAGATGAAGCAGGGACTCCTTAGCTGAGAGAGAGAGAGAGAGAGATGAAGCAGGGACTCCTTAGCTGAGAGAGAGATGAAGCAGGGACTCCTTAGTTGAGAGAGAGATATGAAGCAGGGACTCCTTAACTGAGAGAGAGATGAAGCAGTCCTTAGCTGAGAGAGAGATGAAGCAGGGACCCCTTATCTGAGAGAGATGAAGCAGGGACCCCTTAGCTGAGAGAGATGAAGCAGGGACCCCTTAGCTGAGAGAGAGATGAAGCAGGGACTCCTTAGCCGAGAGAGAGATGAAGCAGGGACTCCTTAGCCGAGAGAGAGATGAAGCAGGGACTCCTTAGCTGAGAGAGAGATGAAGCAGGCCGACCCTCCACTAAGTGTTGTATAAACTTGTGTTGCTGCAGATTACACTTTTTTCATACGTTTCTCTGTACTTTTCGGGTTAGGAACTCTAGAATTCTAACAATAGCCGTGTCCATTCAGCTCTGGCTACATTTAGTACAGGACAGGTCTATTTGGGTACGGGCCGGTCAAAATGGACCTGTGAAGCCCTCTTATCTAATGTGCATACAATGATCTCCAGACCAGTCAGTATGGTAAAACACATACGGTAGTCCTGATGACACAGTAATGGATGACACACTGATACAGTTCTTACCGTGGATATACAAAATGAACTGGAAAGGGAACAGGGGGGGGGGGGGAATCAATTCACCGTTACACACTGGCTTTGCTGTAATTGAATTGCATAAATGATCGATCAAGCACAATCAATGCTGAGCAAAGGAGAGAGTTCGGTCGGTGAGCTGGCATCCACCCCCCTCCCCCCCACCGGCGTCGTATATAGCGTCATCATAATGAACTTTCTCATTACTATTAAAGTAATCTCTCTCCGTCTCGGTTACCTCCGGCTCGTGGCCGTTGTTCCGTCGAATAGCCGACTGATGAATCACTTGCTGTGTCACTCATAACACCCATACGGTGTCTCTGTGTACTGCGGCGCGACTGAAAATAGAGACTGTAAACAGATGGCGAGACTGAAATATTGCCCTTCAAGCCATTTCAGAAAGGATAGAGACGGGTAATGTCGCACGCACACAGACGGATGGTGTTCAGTCAGAGCATCGATGTTGATGTATTGTAGACCAGGGCTCTTCGACGCTTTTCAGGCCAAGGGCCCTTTTAGCTGATAGAGAGATGAAGCAGGGGCCCCCACTATCCATCCATCCATCCATCTTCAACCGCTTATCCGTAGTCGGATCGCGGGGGCAACAGCTCCACCGGAGAGTTCCAAACGTCCCTCTCCAGAGCAACATTAGTGACTTCCTCCCGGGGGATCCCGAGGCGTTCCAACTAGGCCAGTGAGTTGATGTGATTCCTCCAACTGCACCTTGGTCTGGCCCGGCGTCTCCTCCCAGTGGGACTATCATTGTATATAACGATGTTTTATTAAACGTTTTCACTGATTTCATAAAAAGCTTCATAGACTTTTTTGGCAACACTATCATCAGTGTTGGGTTATGACATTTAACCACTTAAACCAATACTTGGTAAATGTATGTATTTGGTCTGCTCTTTTCCCCCTGTTAACACCAAACCTCTTTTGCCGAAAATAGCCGCTGTGAGCTTGTAGATCTTCTATTTTTTTTGTGCCAAAGTTCTCTTCAGAATAGGGAGGCTATCCTATCACACAAAGATCTGGCCCTTCAAGCCCTTTACGGACACATACGGACAGCTATATGTCTCCGGCGCTTAGGAAAAAACTAGGGTGCATTGTCGATGTTTGTATGCATAGACACGTTGACAGAGTGAACAGGATAGAGCGGGTGATGGATGGACGGACAGAACGACATTCATTCCACAACAAGCGTGAGAAAGGAAGGAGAAAACAACGTCTTTGGAAGCGTTGCCGTGCTACATAAAGTTTAGTTCTAATTGGCCATCTGGAGCTATGAGCCGTACTTCACCTGACCTGTGTACCAGGAAACAGGGAGCCATTGAGTCGTAACAAAATAATGATTTGACTCTTTTGTAGTTTCTTTGGAAATAAAGAAAGAAAGAAAGACATTTCTACAGACAGTAGATTTAGAAGAAAACAAATATATATGTCTCTTGTCAGGTGGAAACCTCATGTGTCCAAAAGATTATGTTTTCACGATTCAACTTCTAAAATAGCAAAAGTAGCAGATCTACAGGCTCAAAATGCTCAAAATGCATCGCTTCGAGCTTGCGGACCTGCTACTTTTGATGCTTTTGTGTAGGTACAAAAAAATAAAATAAGGAAAAATAAGTTAAAATACGGAGATAAGATGTTTCTGCCCGACAGTAACACTATATATATATATATATATATATATATATATACACACACACACACACACACACACAGTATTTGCCCACATAACATATTGTACGTAGAGGAATAGAGGACCAGTTCCTTGAAATCTAAAATTATCAAGCGATGATTAATGACCAGTGAGGACATGGAAGCGTAGACGCCGGCGCTAATGTGCCCGCGGCGCCACGCCTCGCCTTACCGGCGGCCCGCGGCGGAGTTTCCGAGCGTTGGCAGGTGGCACCGCGGGCAGCTGGAGAAGAAGTATATACGCTGTTATACTTTGTACTATAAAACCGCCAGGAACCAATTCCTGCAGGGAACCCGAGTTGATGAATAACAAAAGGACTGGCTAGATCTGCTCTGAAGAGGCTCTCCCTCTCAGCCGTCGGCGTTAATAAGATTCGGTCGATGACGAGGGGACGACTTGAATTAGACGGGCTTGAGGGAAGCGGGGGAGGGAGTGTCCTGGGGGGACAGACACAATGAGGGACAGTGCTGATGGACGAAGTATACTCACATGTTTTACTTATCAGTATCGATACTGCAATATAGACATAGGCCTACTGTTATAATTCCAGTGTTCAAAATGTACCTGAGTAAAAGTACAAAAGTATAGCATCGAAATATATTCAAAGTACCAAAAGTAAAAGTGCTCAATGTGCAGAATCATGTCCCATTTCACAAGTTAAAAAATGTGTAAAATATGTTTTGAGAATAGTAGATCTACAAGCTCACAATGCGTCACATCGCGACATATTGTGAGCTTGTATAGTATCGGCTACTAAAGAAAAGGCGGCGATCCGAGCACTCAAAAATGTTTAAAAATGAGGAGCATGTTTCGACTCCAAAAGAGTCTTCATCAGGGCAGGTATGCCCTGATGATCATACCTGCCCTGATGAAGACTCCTTTGGAGTCGAAACATGTTGGCTTCTTTTTAAACATTTCTAAATAAAGTACCATGATTTTCATCCACCCTCTCCTCATTTGAGTGCTCGGAACGCCACCTTTTCTTTAGTATTCCAGTCCCACTGATCTTTGAAGCACCAGCCTACTTTACTTTGAAGTTGTATTGCACCTCCATCGAGCACCTGGTTGAACCTCTTTGTAGTATCTGCACCTGGTTGCACCACTTTGTATATCGGCTATTTTCAAATGGCCGAAATATATCCTATCTAATAAATATAGGACATATAGGACACGCTATGTCGGGAGGGGGGGGGGGGGGGGGGGGGGGGGGCTTGTTCTAAAGTACTGAACACTGGGAATACTGCAAAATTGTACAAAAGTACTTGAGTGAATTGACTTAGTTACGTTACGCCACTGAGCATCGTATCCGCGTCAAGCAACAGAGCGTGAATTGGGCTTAACCCATTCATGGCGGGAACCCCTTTTGGTGTTTTAAGGATTATGTTATACGGATCTACAAGCTACGAGCTTGTAGATCCGCTATTTCTGAAAAATCGTGAAAATGTGGCGCAAATCTTTGAATATATATTCGTTCAGAGCGAACGTTTTTAACTAAAATCTTTGCTTCCGGGATGGGGTCCCTGGAACAACATATTTTCAGATGGGGGTTGGCGGCCAAATTCATATAGTTTTTGGGGTATTTGACATGAAAAACTTCGAGAACCACTGACATAGAAACATTGACAATGATTTAGAAGACATTTGTAGAATCCGGTCAAAATGGATTAAGAGACGTGTGTGTGTGTGTAGGGTGGGGGGTGGGGTTCAAAGCGATGAGAGAGGGATGGGATGCGAGTATATGGTATACCCACGAGATGAGACTGACAGCAGCTGCATATGACGGCGGCGGCGCTAAGAAAGCAAGTCTTGTTCCGGGTCTCTCTTTCTACTTTCCGCACGCGCCGCATACAAATCGCTACATGAGTCGTACGCAGTCACGTCGACACAATTGCTGTCAATTACCGAGACAGAGATAGATATAACACAGGCGTGCAAGGAAGTAGAGGGGAGGAGGACACACCGGAGCAGCTCAGACGTTTGAGCCCTGTATATTTTTAAAAGGTATCCTGATCACATGCACGGCATCCAATAGCTGTTAGTGCCACTCAAAGCATGTGCTGGTGTCTGTGCGTGTGTGTGTGTGTGTGTGTGTGCGTGCGTGCGTGCGTGCGTGCGTGCGTGCGTGCGTGCGTGCGTGCGTGCGTGCGTGCGTGCGTGCGTGCGTGCGTGCGTGCGTGCGTGCGTGCGTGCGTGCGTGCTTTCGTGCGTGCGTGCGCAGACAATAAGCACAGAGAAAATGTGCCAAGAGTCACAGGATGAAAGGAGACAGAGTAGGAAGTAAAGAGAAAGTCCAGTTGAGCATAGCAGGCAAATGGGGACAAGTAAGGACACGCACGCACGCACGCACGCACGCACGCACGCACGCACGCACGCACGCACGCAAATTAAACTGAACGCCATTACTGAAGTCTGTTTCCTGAGGCAACGTTATTTTATATTTTTTCTTCTTCTTTGTAATATCACAGTCACCCCCCACGCACAAACACACACACGCTCAACTTCTACCGATGTTGTGTTACGTATCGTTATGAACGAGAGAGAGAGAGAGAGAGAGAGAGAGAGAGAGAGAGAGAGAGAGAGAGAGAGAGAGAGAGAGAAACCACTGTGCGCCGTCAGAAATTAATTTCAGTCATTGAGTGTACTCTATTTCTGGATGCTTCTCCTGGTCTTTGGATGCCGTTCACAAAGGCATGAAACAATTAATTTGGCTCTGAGGGGACACGGTCTTTGTGTTTTTTTAATGAGCACTATGCAGTCATAGTAATAGTACGCCTCGTTATTGATGTTTGATTGATTGATTGAACAGTATATTAGAGAGAAATGTTAACATCACACCCGTGTGATGTGAGGGGCGATCTTATCATCAGACATCATCATACATCATCTCATTCCGGCCAATCAGAATTTGCGTCCTCACCTTCGTCTTCAATGTTTGTGTTTACACAAACACTCAAAACTGGCCATTCATTATCAATGGCATTTAAAGGACCATTTCCCCACTTTTCAACTTTTCTTCATTATAATTGGTCCTCACTAATGATCATGATAAAATAATCAGGCCGGCACCCTGGTTGCGTTCCTGTGGGTCTGGAACTCAGATCCCCTCGATTCCAAAAAAGAAAAAAATAATAATACGGCAGGATCCGAGGCAGGCCTGGAAGCTCCGGATCCGTGTTTTACCATAGTCACTCGGAGACCCGGGGTCGGTTCCGCTTTAAAACAGACCTCTGATCTGTTTATCATTATGTATAATGATACCCGAGAAGAGCCGCGCTCAGCGCTGATCGCTAGAGAAAAGCATGAAGCGCAACGAAGATTACACTGACCTGGGATCAAATTACTGCACGTATAGACACTGAAGCACATCATATTCCTCCCATGGTATCAAAATGTGCACATGGCGCGAGCGATCATGGATTCCTTATCCCATTTGGACCTGAGGCTTTGCACTGGATGAGGAGAGCGTGGAAATCAGATAAGGGAGAAGACCTTAACCCATTTAGACCTGACATTGACATTTTAAAAAAGGCTTCTAAATCCTAACATTTTTCTCAAAAACCAATGTTTCTATGTCAGTGGTGCTCAACCTTTTTCATGTCAAGGACCCCCAGAATTATCTCTATTGAGCCACGGACCCCCATCTCAAAATATGTGGTTCCAGGGACCTCCCCAGAAGCAACTATTTGAGTTTAAAACGCTCTGAAAGAAAATATATTCAAAGATTTGCACCACATGTTCGCGATTTAAAAAAAATAGCAGACCTACAAGCTCGTAGCGCGCCACTCGGTGGCGCGCTATGAGCTTGTAGATCTGCTATTTTTCAACAGCTGAAGTTTAAAATTGTGCCGAAAGTGGTTAAAACGCTATAATGTGACACAGATGCGGCGTCAGGTCTAAATAGGTTAAGAGGCGGGTGTTCATAGCTACTGTGGAGTCAGTACTGCTGTATGGGGCCGAGACATGGACCCTTACAATACAACAGGAAAAAGCCCTGGATGGAGTCTACACAAGAATGCTACGAATGGCACTATAGGTGTCACATGGACCGACCGCATCAGAAATGTGGACCTCTATGGGGACCTACTGTACCACGGGTCACGGACAAAGTCGGAGAGAGAAGGATGAGGCTGGCAGGGCATTGCGTTAGGCACCCAGAACTTGAGGCAAGTAAATTGACCCTCTGGGAGCCAACCCAGGTCAAAGCCAGGAGGGGAAAGAAGCATACCACCTATGTAGACGTGCTGCGGCGTGACAGCTATAGGCTAGTAGGCTGACAACACTGAAGAGCTCAAGAAACTGATGTTGGATAGGAAATTGTGGAGGGCAGCGATCCAGGAATCCCGAGTTGGTGTTGGCTAGACCTCACTCTCGCAGCAACTACTAGACCCGAGACCAGATTCTACAAATATCTTCTAAATCATGACACTTTTCTGAAAAACCTATGTTTCTATATCAGTGATTCTCAACGTTGTTCATGTCAAGGACCCCCAGAATGATCTGTATTTGGCTGTGGACCCCCGTCTGAAAATATGTTGTTCCAGGGACCCCCCCAGAAGCAAAGATATGAGTTATAAACTTTCACTCTGAAATAATATACATTCAAAGATTTTTCAAAAAAGCGAGCTTGTGGATCTGCTTTTTTTCAACAGCTAAAGTATAACATCATGCTTAAAACACCAAAGGGGTTCCCGTCCTGAATGGGTTAATCGTTGATGTGAAAACATGCAATTTAATGTCATTGCTGCTTATTACACGGCTTGGTTGAATGCTTGATTCTGATTAATTCAGCGGTGTGTTATTATTTCTCAATATTGGCCACTTAATTGGCCTTTGATTAGACCACTGTCTAATCAAAGGCTAAGAGCACCTGCTCATATCAATTTGCGCTGCTTGATTTTGTGCCGTAGGCCTATATCCAACATGACAGCCATATAAACAAATTACACTGTATGTAATTTACAACTAAACATTATTGCTCTCAAGAATGTTTATGAAAACATTTGAAGCAGAAATTCACAACGCAGTAACCGAAAATGGATTCTATTCGATTCCGAGGCGACCGTGTCTGCCCAGCACAAATACTTTGATTACCTTAAGCAAGGAAATACCATTAATGTATTTATTAAAACCCATTTTGGGCGGGAACCCCTTTTGGTGTTTTAAACATTATGTTATAATTTAGCTATTGAAAAATAGCAGATCTACAAGCTCATAGCGTGCCACCGAGTGGCGCGCTACGAGCTTGTAGGTCTGCTATTTTTGAAAAATCGTGAAAATATTTATTTCAGAAAACTGGAGGATTTAGAAGATTTTTTATTTATTTTGAGGTCAGGCCTAAATGGGTTAAGTAGCTGTGTAATAAGCAGGATAATATACACCGCGCCAGTAGTTCGTTGGTTTGTTCGTGTAGGGCTACACAGGCAATTTGGACATCAGCCAAGAAGTGGTATCATCGTCCAGTTCAATTAGGCCGCTGACTCCATGTGGTGACTTGAAGATTTGACTTGAAGGAGGAGTTGATGAACTTCCTCCACGTGGATGTGGATTTGGACCATTGGTTGTTCCAGCAGTCAAGGATCCATCCAGGGTGTGGAGGGCTCGTGGTGCCAGTAGTTGAGAAACTAGAAGCTTGCGTGCCTGTGGCGTGCTCACGTCTAACGCCACGTGTCCGTGTTGTTGTTGTTTCTCAGTGAATATCGCGTGTCCGAGGGCATCCGGTTAGGATGCCTCTCGAGCGTCTCTCTAGGGAGGTCCTCGATGCACGTCCCACTGGGAGGAGAC
Source organism: Electrona antarctica (assembly GCF_951216825.1). Classification (NCBI taxonomy): domain Eukaryota; kingdom Metazoa; phylum Chordata; class Actinopteri; order Myctophiformes; family Myctophidae; genus Electrona; species Electrona antarctica. Next base: position 32,809,363 of record NC_136801.1, read on the forward strand.
CCCGGGGCAGACCAAGGTGCAGATGGAGGGATTACATCGACTCACTGGCCTTGGAAGGCCTCGGGATCCCCCAGGAGGAAGTTACTAATGTTGCTGCAGAGAGGAATGATGTCTGGAGCTCTCTGGTGGAGCTGTTGCCCCAGCGACCTGACTACGGATAAGCGGTTGAAACACAAACGTACACAACGCATACATTTCGAACGAAGGCAGCCAGCGATGTGTGTTTGACCACTGACCGTGTTTGTCTATGCTGGGCAGGTTGTGTGGGCGCTCGCAATGTCTCTTTGGCGACAGACCGTGTCTTGTCCACAAGGATCCTTGTGGACAAGGTTTACCTAGTTTACCTATACTACTCAGAGAGGTGGACAAGGTTTACCTAGTTTACCTATACTACTCAGAGAGGTATACGTAAACTATACAGGGAGAGCGAGCGTTCCGTGCTCACCGCAGTTGTCGGAAAGCCCCGCTGTGATTGGCCAGTAGTCGAACACCCACCAAGCTGGGGTTGAAAACGCAGAGGTGAAGTCAGTGACGTATCACGGCCACTAAATTTGCTGTATATATGGAACATAGCCTCAAATTGCACCTTCTCAAACTAAATTGTGTTATACGGAACATAACCTACTGTGAAGCTGTTCACAAAAAACTTTACCTAGCTTTGCTACTACAGGGAAAACATGCACATATGTTACTATTATTTTTACACTTTGATTGCTCTTTCTTGCACTCTTTATTCTTGTTTGCTGTGCTTGCTGTGTTTTTTTTTTTTTTTTTAATGTTATGCTATCTATGCTGCTGCATTGTCTGTAAGGAACTCTCTGTACTCTTATGTACAGTACCTGTACACAAGATGTAACAATAAAATACAGCCTTGAACCTTTTGAAGAATATATTGAATAATATAACATTACACATAAGAAAAGGAGTGAAAGGCTTGAAATTAGGCCATCCTGACTCCTGAGCACTTTTACTTTAAATTGCAGAGGTACCCCCTGGACATCTGCGTACCCCCCATTTGGAAACCAGTGCTCTGCACCACACTGCTTCTTTTTAGCCTGGCCTGCTCTAAATGCTGAGTGGGGTTGGCCGGTTGTCATGGATATTGTGGTGAGGCCTCAGGATGTCAGCCGTTCTGAGTCATCGAAGGATGTTTCAACATGAATTCCATAATGAATAATATAAATAGACGCGTAAGCATCTCCGCTGTTTACACTCTCAAGAGTGCTCGGGGATCCTTTGCCGCGTACTTGAGCTTTGTTTGCATGCGGCAGCGAGCCAGGTATCGAGGGACGGACGACAATTGAAATCCATTTCTTGACGTAGTGAAATAGCTAGATAGATAACCCGCGAGAGCTCAGCAGAAGGATAACAGCGATGCTTTCACAAATCTGCATTCTGTATACACACACGTATTGAAATATTTGATATGACATCCCTAAAGGAAGTGGTGGCGGCTACACTCAGAGCTAGATGTTGTGATGTCTTCAAACTGTACTCTTTCACAACCTGAACACACTGCAGCTCCAGTCAAAATATATCACTGTTGGTCTATGTCAGGGGTGCCTGTTGTGATAAGACTGCCCCCTGCGGCGTCTCTCTGAATATTGTCATAATATTGCAGTGCCCACACGTTTTAGACTTGAGAGCTACTTTCAAAATGACCAGCTCAACCAGATCTACCCACGAAAAAATAATTAATTCACGTGGCAGATGCCAAACATAGTTTATTTATTTATTTAAAATTATATAGGTTTAGGGGCATGTCTGCACAGTAGTGCAGGGCGGGCTGAGCCGAGTCGAGATATTTCAACTTTACTGGTGGGGCGGACTGACAGGTTAAATAATGTATACTGTGATTTTTACAAAATGATTGTTGTTGCCACAAGTCCTGGGAGGAAATTTGCGCAGCCTATGCCGGATTGTTGTGTTGCTGAGCCGAGTCGAGATATTTCAACTTTACTGGCGGGGCGGGCTGAGGCAGGTTAAATAATGTATACTGTGATTTTTACAAAATGATTGTTGTTGCCACAAGTCCTGGGAGGAAATTTGCGCAGCCTATACCGGATTGTTGTGTTAATTGCTGTGCTGGACACTGGTTGATATCGCCTCCTTTCACAAATAAATCCCAAAACAGCGTGACTGTGGATAGCCTACGTACTTCCACGGCGCGTGTTATCACACGCTCCCAACGCACGTGCATGAGCACACCCCGCAGGCACATAGCGGTAGCGCGGCCGCAAACGCCTGTCAATAATCATCATCAACGTGACTGTGTCTGTGATAAGTGTGTTTGAGCGACAGTTTGTCTTTTCTCACCACAACGGACATTCTGTTCTAAACTTTTTTTTCTTTTTTACCTTTTCCCTGTGCGTCCTTGAACCGTTCTTGTCTACTTAAGTCTTCAGTAAATGCGTGCGTGTGCGCGCACGTGTGTGGATTATAAGTGAGGAAGACAAGTTCGACAAGGTTACCATTGAACGTTGTCAAAGAGTTTTTCTCAGGTCTTTAGTGGCGGTTTCTTTCAGCATCTGTCCTGTTGTATAACTGTATGTCTGCGACGCACGGGTGAGCTTTTCTCCCCTCAACCTCTCCGTCTCCTCTCAAGCTCTGCCATGTCGCACACGTGTGTGTGACAAACGAATGGCATCGCATCGGTGGTCGGAAACACCCGGGGCCATGCGTGCTTGCCAGTGATATTTCAACCTTTTTGCACAAATAAAAGCCGCGTTCAAAGACATATTTGACGTGCATTTAATGTCGGCGGGTTGCGGGCCAGGTTGAGTTGTGAAAATGTATGCAGTTGTCGTGTATTTCCACACAACTAAACTCACTAAACTAGAGAGAATAGCCTATAGTTATTATGAATATTATGAAATATATGGATGGTCACGAGACCACACGGTGCTGCGGGGCGGGCTGGGCCGAGTGAAATTATATAAAAAACCCTGACCCGCGCAACACTACTGCACAGCCTGTGTGATCACGATCTACCTTTTGGGCACCCCTGGTCTATGCACGCACGCACGCACGCACGCACGCACGCACGCACGCACGCGCATTCCTGCATGGCGAAGAGTTTCGGTGTAGAAGGAAACAACTGAAAGACCAAACAGTAGCAACTCACGTTAATGTCTCCCTAAGACAAATCTTTAGATTCGTATTTAGACGTCAAGTCTTTTGCCATTCCTCAGCTCGAAAGTTCAATCAATTTGGGAGAAGAAAAACGTCTTCAATGGTATTAATTAACGAATGAACAATCAGCTTTCAGCAAGGTTTTCCACACTGCAATTACAGTCCGTGGCTGAAAGCCAAAGCAGTCAGAAGCCTGCTTTGTACTCTTTGCTTTGATTGCTTCCACGAAAAGTTCAAATGAGTTTAGGTGATTTTTTTCCCTAAAATGACTAATTTTCTATCAAATACACATGATATTTTTGTTGTTGTTTTTTGTTGCATTCCTCAGCCAATAACCTGATGACCAGGTCATCGGTCAATAGGAGAGTAGGCGTCATGGGGTGAGTAATAAAAAATTTGTTTTAGTTTCACAAACTGTTAGTTTAAATGTCATGTGAGTGTGTGGGCTGTTTTATACTGTTATACCGCTATGTCTATCACTTTTTAACCCATTTAGACCTGAGGCCGAAGGCTTCTAAATACAGTACTAACAGTTTTCTGAAAAACGTGTTTCTATGTCAGTGGCGCTCAACCCTTTTCATGTCAAGGTGCTAACACGTCCTAGCACCCCATCGGTTGGATTGCTTATGACGTGTGGCCACGTCGGATGGACTGAACCTGTTAATGGTACAGGATTGCGTAAAGGTTTTACTAATAATTCTTAAACATGAAATAATGATGAATACCCTTCACTTCAGAATTATTATATAAACATAAATATAAATTCGTATTATAAGATATTGTTTTACAATGTATTGTTATATGACATGGTAAGAAGGACAAAATAAGCTTTTGTTTCTCTCTGTCCCTTCTTGAACAAAAAGGGTTGTGATTTGTTGTTGTGTTGATGATGTATGGATTAGAGTTTTCTGAACTTTTTTGTTTGTTTAAGATAAATAAAGATCACATCAAATCAAAATAACATCTTGAAGAAAACACATCCCTACTGGCACCCCCTGTCAAAAGCATATTTTAACATGCATTTTGTAAATTGATCGGGGTCTGGTGCTGACTCTGATCATGTTAGCGCTTACTTTGGGGATATTAACATTTGCATACAATTTGTAGAATTAACTTTTGCATACAATTTCCATTCATGGCATGCTGCCAGCACACTCATGTGTTCAGTTTCAGCATCTTGGATGCAAGCTGCAACAAAAATACAACAGGCAGAAACCTGTTAGGTTGGACGGACAGACGGACGGACATGATTAGGCCAGTGATTTTCACCATTTGATGAGATTTAGCCTCTTAGACCCCAAAACAAAAGAATATTTTGTTATCAATCGGATAAGATTGTGTCCACAATTCCATGCTGTATTAGTAGGAGAGACAAAAGGCAAATGTTGATCAAAATAACAATTCTTCTACATTCTCTAATATTGTGTAGACGTCTTGTAAATGAAGTAATGCAGATGTTTAACAATTAATAATGTAACTCGTGAGATCGTAAAACGGGTCCATTTGGTCACGGCACAAACTCCATCTTTAACATACAGATAAACAAAGTCCAGACGTGGACCGACGTATAATAACATATTTCCCGTGGAATTCTTTTCTTTCTTACCCAGCAGCGTGATGATGCAGCCCAGGATGGCCAGCAGGGCGCCCGTGCTAAGGCCCGTCGACGTGTAGGCGACGGCGCCACACGACACGGGCACGCGGTCCGCGTCGCAGTCGCACACGCGCACCGCCAGCGTGTTGGTGCTGCTGAGCGCCGGGCTGCCGCTGTCCACGATCAGCACGGGCAGTCCATACGTGGGCTGCTCCCGTCTCCGGAAACCGCCGCGCTTGGTCAGAACTGAAGCCGTGTTGTCTGGAAAAAACAAAGAAAGAAAGAAAAAAAAGAGTTGCTTGAAACCGGTGGGTGGTGTAAAGCACGTGGTTCCCAGGGTGAGGTCCGGTGACCCCTATAGGGGTCCTTGAGGGAGTTCCAGGGGGTCCCCGTGCTAAATGATAGTTTGGAACCAAATGGGTTCTATGGGTCTGTAACTCGGAGAGTGTACAAATGGAACTAATGGACCCTTATGGGTCTGTAACACAGAGTGTACAAAGGGAACCAAATTTGGACTCTAACGGGTCCATTTGGTTCAACTTGTACACTCTGAGTTTTTAAATGAAAATGGTTGAAAATCATTGCTAGAGCCGTAAAAATCTTCTCTTATGGGGGGTCCCTGGCATATATTTTCTAATGGGGGGTCCGTGGACTAATTAGTGTCAATTTGGGGGTCCTTGACATGAAAAGGTTTGGGAACCACTGGTGTAAAGAAGTGGTTCCCAAACTTTATTTTGGCCCAAGACCCAAAAACAGAAATTAGACGTTCAGCAGCAGGTGTGTGTGTTCAGCAGCAGGTTCTATCAAAAACATAATTTTATAACACTGGCGTGTCCTTCAAAGTGATCCTCAAATGTCCAACACCTGTATTGACCCTCCTCTTTGTTGCTTCAGACGCAGTCGTAGCCTGAGAGACAGTCTGGTGCACTCTGACTCCTCCGCCCCCCCACCCACACACACACACACACACACACACAGTGAACAGAAGTACAAGAATGTCTCGTACAAACACTGCCAGTGCAGACACTTATTGGAAAACAGACACTTATTGTAAGTGCCTGTAGACGGCAGAACATTGTTACATACAATAGTACAGTTGCATGGAACAGTACTTGCCAGACACAGCGGACATATATCCTATAGATAAAGGAAACAACGCCTCCTCCAAATTGAATTTGCCAGAACGGTTACTCAGTTTGTGTGTCGGTTTGCTTGAGAAATCGAGCTATAGTCAGGAAATGCATTTATACTGACAGAAAAAAACGGGGAAAATAGCAGAGAAATCAACAAATTATGTCATTAGCACAATTCAGAATGTGACAATGTTACATACGGTTGCCAAACTTGTCAGACACAGCAGACATTAATGAAAGAAGCCATTTGAAGGCCATTCACAACTAACTTGTGCGCGTGTCTTCTTAGGCTACCAAAGATACAAACTAAAAGTTTACATCTGTAGCCTAGCTGTGAGATGGTCTGCTCGAGCCTTTGTTCAATTCAGTTGTGTTCCATTCCACCTAGTGTGTGTTTCTTCCATGCGTTCTTTAGGATCGATAAAAATGAAAGACACTATGATAATACATAAAAAAAACTGGCTTGTACATTCTTCTCTCCATGCTGAAAACCCCCCCCCTTATATACACAACTCGAATGCCTGTACACGTTCTCTATAAACACCAACTGAATCCGTAAGTAAGCACATCACCAGACTGTACTGTATACTTTCTGAGGTGTTGCAAGTGGTTTAAGTTGGCGACTTTTTTGTCAGTGCACCACAGAGTGTTTCTGACAGGCTGTAACGCAGCATGGTTTGGCTATACCTGACTGTTGGGGACTGCAGACTGCAGCTACAAATGACTGTAAAGGCCCACCCCGAAAAAATAAAAAAATAAAAATACACAGAAAGTAAGTGCTGGCTTCTCTTCTGTGTTTGACTTTGAAACAACAGAAGCAACTATACCTACAGTAGGAGAGAGCGAGAGAGAGAGAGAGAGAGAGAGAGAGAGAGAGAGAGAGAGAGAGAGAGAGAGAGAGAGAGAGAGAGAGAGAGAGAGAATTTGGAGGAGGAGGAAGGGGAAGGAGGAGGATGTGGATGTTTCTAAGTAAACAATATTAGTTATGAGCAGCTTCCTGTGTCATGTTGATCAGTGGGGATCAGATAACAATAAGCTTGTCGAGTACCCGTTATCAATAAGCTTTGGGCTTATCAAGCCTGTTATCGAGCAAAGCGGCCCATGATGTCATGTTTAAGCAATCAAGACAAGAAAACATTCGTTCACGTGTCATGGGCCCAATAACATGAACGTGCGCAATGACAGTCAACGGACCAGCGCTGCAATGACAAATTCGGCCACTATGTCCATTTCGCCTCAGGGTTTCCTCCGTGTGCCGTCTCTATTAATATATACTCTAAGGCACAAACACGTCGGTCTAAAAGTTTATTGATACCTGCCAACCAGCACTGTCTGGGTAAACAAAATTACACTTTTAAAGTGACGGTACACCTATTAACAGTTTATTTAATATAATTTTATTGGTAAAAAGGTCAATTGCCTTCCATCTGTTAGAAAAGTTCTGTATTGAAGGCCCTGGTAAAAGATACTGGTTCTGTTCAGAATGTATTGTCTCCCGTCTTTCCACAAAATAATAGAAAATGCTCGATAGTGGGCTTGTTAAGAACACGGCTCGATAAGCCTGATCAATAAGGTGCTTGTTATCAATAAAAAATAACGAGCTCCATCCCTAGTTAACAGAGTAACCTAACGCATTAGCTTGCAATTAGAGAAATCAGTTAGGCCTACTTACCTATTCGAAAATAATGGCATTACTTTGTTACATTTAAGTCCTATATTTCCCTGTTCTTTCTTTTGCCACAAAAGGAAAACAAGAGTCCATCTGAAGGAATGAGCTCGGCCGTTTCTGTATTTCTACACACCCACCCATCTCTCTCCTTAATCCATTTGAAGAATTATTGTCGGTGTGGCGCTGGAAGGTGTATTATGATCACAACCACCTCCACCTAGCTGGAGGCAGTGGAGGAGGCATGTGGTGAGATTCATGCAGGCCCTTCTCACCCCATGGACACAGAAAACCTTGGTTCAGGTTCTCTGGCCCCGGTCAGGGACAGAGGCAGCATGCAGAGTAATGTTGGACCTTTATACCGTAACAAATAAAGATTCCTATAGTGTTCTTTGTCAGTGCCAATGCTGCTGTGAATTTTGTGTCTTTAAAGGACAATTTTGTTTGTTTTTTTCCAACCAAGGTTCATGTTTTAGGTTGTTATTCTTCCGAATAGGTTGTTATTAGAGAAAGTAAAAGATTGTGGGGTAAGTAATAGCGAGACAGGAGACGGAGTTGTGTCGAGGTATTTTACTTAGCCCAACGTATAGCATCACACTGCAGCAGCATCACACTCAGAACAATAACAACACACTTTGTACTAGTTAACCCGGAACCGGAAACACTAGTCTGAACTGCGCTCATCATCCTCTTAAAGGCACAATGTCCCTTTTGGTGAATGTCTCTGCCAGTCTCTTATATGTGGATCACCACACAGGCCCCCCCAGAATTCACCAACAAAACAGTGCTGAAAAGTGCAAAAATAATAATAATACTGTAAATGACAATCGAACAGTCCAGCAGCAAAAGTTCAACGCGGGGGGGGACGGATCAAGCGGCCGAACCGACTGCGCTTGGCAGGAGGGGAAGGGGCCGGGGGAGGGGCAGGGGCTGGGGCAGGGACAGAGGTCGGAGCAGGGCCTGGGCCAGACACAGGCGGGCGCCCCCGTCGCGGGGGCAGGGCCAACAGAACCGGCCCGTCGACATCCAAGTGCGCAGGCTTGAGGCGGTCTATAGCGATGCGCTCAGGCCTGCCTCCCATGTCCACAACAAAGTTCTTCACGCCCGCCTCTAGAACACGGTAGGGTCCATCGTAGGGGGGCTGCAGTGGAGAACGATGACTGTCGTGCCGGATGAAGACGTATCTGGACGACGGCAGATCCTTGGGGACGTAGGACTGGGGGAGGCAGTGGCGAGATGTCGGAATAGGGATCAGGGCCTCGGCGACACCCCGGGACCTAGTTCGATGAACGGCGGCCGACCAGGGAGCTGTGGCATCCGGAAGAAACTCCCCCGGGACCCGCAGTGGTTGACCATACACCAGTTCGGCGGACGAAGCTTGGAGGTCCTCCTTGGGGGCAGAGCGAAGTCCAAGCATGACCCAGGGGAGGCGGTCAGCCCAGCTGCTGTCTGTAAGGACGGCCCGAAGAGAGGCCTTCATGTCCCGGTGGAACCGCTCACAAAGCCCATTGCCCTGCGGGTTGTACGCCGTAGTGCGGTGAATCTTCACCCCCAGGTGCTCAGCTACTGCAGTCCAGAGCTCCGAGGTGAACTGAGGACCCCGGTCGCTCGTGATGTCCCCAGGCGTGCCAAAGCGGGCCACCCAGCACCCGATGAAAGCTCGAGCTACTTCCGCTGCCGTCGTGGAGGACAGAGGCACAGCCTCCGGCCACCTGGTGGTCCTGTCCACCATCGTGAAGAGGTGGGTAAATCCACGGGAGGCGGGCAGGGGGCCCACCAGGTCCACATTTACGTGGTCGAACCGCCTCTCAGGCACCACAAACGGTGCCAAAGGGGCCTTGGTGTGTCGGTGGACTTTGGCACGCTGGCACGCCACACATGAGCCAGCCCAGGCCTTAATGTCTCTCCTCAGTCCAGGCCAAACAAACTTGGCCCCCACCAGCTTGGTGGAGGCCTTCACACCAGGGTGGGAGAGTCCGTGGACGGTGTCGAAAACCCGGCGCCTCCAGGCAGTAGGCACCATGGGGCGCGGTCGACCGGTGGAGACATCGCAGAGGAGAGTGGCGTCGGCTGCGTTGAACGCCACGTCCTCCAGCTGCAGTGCGGTAGGAGCCGAGCGGTAGTCCTGCATCTCCGTGTCCGTGGCCTGATCCGCCGCCATGGCGGCATAATCAATCCCCAAGTGGACGGATGCCGCAACTGCCCGGGACAGGCAGTCGGCGACCAGGTTATCTTTCCCCGCCACATGTTGGATATCCGTGGTGAACTCGGAGATCGCCGAGAGCTGACGCTGCTGACGCCCAGACCACGGCTCTGACGTCTTCGCCATGGAGAAAGTCAGTGGTTTGTGGTCCACGAATGCGGTGAACTGGCGTCCTTCCAACAGGAACCTGAAGTGTCTGGTGGCGAGGAACAGACCCAGAAGCTCTCTATCAAAGGTGCTGTACTTGCGCTCGGCGTCTCGGAGCTGCCTGCTGAAGAAGGCCAGCGGCTGCCAGGCACCGCCGACCCACTGCTCACACACCGCCCCCACTGCATAGTCAGAGGCGTCTGTTGTAAGTGCGACCGGGGCAGAGGGAGACGGGTGCGCGAGCAGAGCTGCGTTGGCCAGCGCGGTCTTGGCGGCCTCGAAGGCTGTGCCCATCTCCGGGGACCAGTCCAAGTCCTCCTTGGCCGCTTTGCCCCGCAGGGCCTCGTACAAGGGTCGCATAAGGTGGGCAGCATGGGGCAGGAAGCGGTTGTAAAAGTTCACCATGCCCAGAAACTCTTGTAGAGACTGCACCGTGCGGGGACGAGGAAAACGGCTGACGGAATCCACCCTAGCGGGCAGGGGGGCCGCTCCACGTGGAGTGACTTGGTGTCCCAGGAAGGTGATGGATGACAGCCCAAACTGGCACTTGGCTGGGTTGACTATGAGGCCATGCTCACTGAGCCGCCCAAACAGCTGGCGGAGGTGTGCCATGTGCTCGTCGACGGATGCGCTCGCTATCAGAATGTCATCCAAAAAGACAAACAAAAACGGCATGTCCCGGAGCACAGAGTCCATTAGGCGCTGAAACGTCTGCGCCGCCCCCCTGAGGCCAAATGGCATTCGCAAGAATTCAAAAAGGCCAAAGGGGGTGATGACAGCCGTCTTTGGTACGTCCTGGGGATGCACTGGCACCTGGTGATATCCCCGCACCAGGTCCACCTTGGAGAAGATGACGGCCCCCGCCAGGTGGGCAGAAAAATCCTGAATGTGCGGGACGGGGTACCGGTCGGGGGTTGTGGCGTTGTTCAGGCGACGGAAATCGCCACAGGGGCGCCAACCCCCGTCAGCCTTAGTCACCATATGTAGCGGGGAAGCCCACGGGCTGTTCGAGCGCCGCACAATGCCGAGGCGCTCCATAGTCGAGAACTCCTCTCTGGCGATGGCCAGTTTGGCCGAGTCGAGGCGCCGGGCCCGAGCGTAGACTGAGGGGCCCACAGTGGTAATATGGTGCTCCACGCCATGCTTAGCCACCGCTGACGAGAACGTGGTCGTGGTGAGGTCGGGAAAACTGGCGAGCAGGCGTTGATACGGATCCCCAGTGGCGAGCGTGTTAGACAGGCAGAGTGCTCCGCCCCCCCCAAGCGTACAGGGGTACGAAGCAAACGAAAGGGCATCTATCAGGCGACAGTTTTTAACATCCACCAGCAGGCTGAAGGCACAGAGGAAATCTGCGCCCAGGAGTGGCGTAGACACAGCGGCCATAACAAAGTCCCAGCCGAAACGCCGCCCGCCAAAACACACCTCCACATACCTGGCGCCGTAAGTACGTATAGGTGTGCCATTAGCGGCGTCCATCTGGGGGCCGTGTCCACCGGCCACGGTGTCCACGGCCTGTGCTGGCAGGATACTGCGTTGAGCGCCGGAGTCCACCAGCAGCCGTCGGCCAGACAAGGAGTCAGTGATGAACAGCAGCTTGCAGTCACGGCCGGCGCCCATGGCCGCTAACGAGCGCCGGCCCTGGCGTTTCCCTGCAGCCTGAAACTGCATGGTTTCCGACACTGCTTGGCCTTGGCTCCAAACCTGGCGTGGTAATAGCAGAGCCCGTCGTCAGCCTGGCGGCGGGCCGTCACCGCAGCTGCGGTGTCTGCATAGTCCTCCAGGGGTGGAAGTGGGGTCGAGGAGGTGCTCTGGTGGGGCAGCAGGGCATGTACAAACTGCTGTCGGTTGGCTAGGAAAACCCTGTCCGCCTCTGCAGCCAGGCCACGATAGTCCTTGGTGGAGGAGAGGGGAGAACTGGCTAGTGCTGTGCGCACAGGCACCGGAAGCTGCCGCAGGAAAACGTGCGTAAAAAGGAATGATGGATCAGCTGATCCCAGCACAGCCAACATTCTCTCCATTAACTCCGACGGTTTCCCGTCTCCGAGGCCGTTGAGAGACAGCAGACGGTCCGCTTTCTCCAGCTCAGACAGTTCATAAAGCTTCAGTAGGAACGCCTTTAGTGCCTCGTACTTGCCGACAGCGGGTGGATCCTCCAACAGCATCATCGCCCGTGCAGTAGTCGAAGCATCTAACGCCGCCACCACATGAAAGTATTTAGTAATATCCTGTGTAATTCCTCTCAGCTGGAATTGGGCGTCGATGTGCTGAAACCACGGCCGCGGGTTGTGTTGCCAAAAGTCGGGAAGCTTGACGGTCGCCGCATAGACGTGCGCGTTCGGCGCGGCCGCGGCAGCGTTGTCTTCGTCGTTTAACATTGTTCGTATTCACAGGGTCACCAATGTGGGGTAAGTAATAGCGAGACAGGAGACGGAGTTGTGTCGAGGTATTTTACTTAGCCCAACGTATAGCATCACACTGCAGCAGCATCACACTCAGAACAATAACAACACACTTTGTACTAGTTAACCCGGAACCGGAAACACTAGTCTGAACTGCGCTCATCATCCTCTTAAAGGCACAATGTCCCTTTTGGTGAATGTCTCTGCCAGTCTCTTATATGTGGATCACCACAAGATGAGTGTTATTTTTTTTCTCCATTTGCTGCTTTCTTTTGTTTTAGGGATTTTAGCTATTTTTTACAAAATGTTATGGCGATTTCTTCATTATTATTTACTATAGTCCTACTAGATCCCAGGAAATGACATCTGGCCACAAAGGATCACAGGATCTACTGAATGTGAACGTAGAGTACTGGGGGGATGCCATACTGTGTGTCGTAGGCTCAATATGTCAGTTTGTCGCCTCTTCCTTCACATTCAATAGATCCTGTGATCTTTTGTGGCCAGATGTAATTTATTGGGGTCTAGTGGGACTATAGTAAATAATAAAAAAACATTTTGTAAAAAAAAAAAAGACGTATTTAGCCCCCCCCTCTGTCAAAAATAGCAAAAATTGCTAAAACAAATGAAAGCAGCAATAAAGAAAAAAGAACACTCATCTTTTACTTTCTCTAATAACAACCTAAAACATGAACCTTGGTTAAAAAAATAAATAAAGTTGTCCTTTAACATGTTTAGGTTCAAGAGAAACTGGTGTGTATGCACACCCGCTTTGGATGTGATCAACCGATAATCACCAATATGGTCCTTATCAGACAATTATGGACATGTCCTACTGTACATACTGCCTACCACGAGTTTAGGCGACTAGGAAACGCGGTGAACGGGTTGTTTATTTGTGTAGCTTAGTATAGGTTTGTAAATATTTTACACAGTATTTGTTTTATTGTTGAGAAGTTGCGAGAGCGAGAGGAGAGGAGAAAGTGGAGTGTCTTTCTGCTCAACAGACTGTGAGACGGAATAGCCCTCCCTATGGGACAATAAAGACTGATTCACGATTATGATTACCGCCGGTCCTTTTGGTACAAAACAATAAAATATGCTTTTGATAGGAGCTGAACATGTTTTGGGTGATGTTTGCTAGAACAGTTATAACTGTTACTCAGTTTGTAAATCGTCGGTTTTGCTTGAGCAATTGAGCTATATTCAGGAAATGCAATTTATAGTGAACTGAACATGTTTTGGGTGATGTTTGCCAGAACAGTTATAACTTACTCAGTTTGTAAATCGTCGGTTTTGCTTGAGCAATTGAGCTATATTCAGGAAATGCAATTTATAGTGAGTGGGGAAAGAAGAAACGCAGAGAAGAAATCAACAGATGGTGTCATTAGTGAGCATTCAGAATGTGACACACACTGTGCTACCGCTCTGTGCTCTTGACCACCTGTTGGTTCATAACAGCTTCAATCTGACGCTCAAATTGAACATGAAATGTTATGAGGGAGAGAGAGAGAGAGAGAGAGAGAGAGAGAGAGTGTGTGAGAGAGAGAGATACCTATATATGTGACCAGATTTGACTGAGAGCCTGCCATTGCGCCAATTCCAGCTTTTCACCAGAGGAGAAAAACTTTTTTTTTCTCTCCCAAAATGACCTAATAGCACAGGCAGACTCTTCACATACTAGAGCATGTCTGAAATAAGTGTCAGAGCTAAAATCGACATGTAAATATGAAATAAATGCTTAAACATGTAGCTAGGTGTAATGTTAGAGACCACAGAAGTGAACCTTTCAAGCCTGTTTTCTCAACTCCCTGTTTTCTGCAAGACATTACTCTATAAGCCATATCTCCACAACTGGTGGGTCAAACTGAACAACCAATATGTCAATTTGAATATGATTCACTGCTTTCATATGACATGAAAAAACGAAAATTCTAAAAAATCCAATGGCAGTCCCTCAGTCAAATTTAGTCACATATATATATATATATATGTGACTAAATTTGATATATATATATATATATATATATATAATAAGTTAATAACAGAGGGAGTGAGAGTGGGGAGTTGGAGCCAAAGAGATAGGGAGGCAGTGGAAGAGGCAAAGAAGAAGTACACACATTATTTATTTAAGTAAAAGTATCAATAGGCCTACAACATAGACATACCCTGTTACAAGGAAAAGTCCTGTGTGTGTTCAGAATTGAATGCGAGTGCAAAAGTACAAAAGTATTGGCATCAAAATGTACGTAACGTTAGAAATTAGCTGATCTATAGAAGCTCACAATGCGTCGCATAGATCGGCAATTTTCAAAAGATTAATTCTTATACATTTTGAACGGGTAGGCCTACAGGCTTTATTAGTTCCATTGGTGCAACTGTCATTAGACCGACAACCTAACCCAAACCCCTAACCTAACCCTAACCGCAAGCACGAAGCAGCGCATGTCGGACCAACGCATGTTCAGGCCCAGACTCTTCTTCAACAAAGATGGCGAAAGCAAACATTATTTGTTCTGTACTTATACATACAATTGTAACTAACCACAAGCACGGAGCAGCGCATGTCGGACCAACGCATGTTCAGGAGCAATGGGTGATTTCCGCAAGTCAGACCTTTGGTGTGTCGGATCTGCTTGTGCATCCCATTTTGAACAAGTGAAATGGGACATTCAGCACAATGATTACTTTTACTTTTGGTACCTTAAGTACATTTTAATGCCAATACTTTTGTACTTTTACTCAAGTACATTTAGAATTCTGGACTTTTACTTGTAACATAATATTTCTAGATACTTTTACTTAAGTGAAACATTTGAGTACTTTTTCCACCACTGGTTAGGGCGACAGCAGTGTATGTAAGACCGCAGGCAGTGGCGGCTCCAGACCATTTTTCTGAGGGTGCTGGAACGGAGCTATGGCCCTTAATGGAGGTTCTATGTCCCGTGCACGTGCACTGATTTTTATTTCATTTTATTGTTTTATCCCTTTAACCTATTCAGGATGGGAACCCCTTTTGGTGTTTTAATGTGATACTTTAGCTATTGAAAAATAGCATAAATACAAGCTCATAGCGTGGCACTGAGTGCAGCGCTACGAGGTTGTAGATCTGCTATTTTTTTTAAATCGTCAAAACGTGGTGTAAATCTTTGAATAAACGTTTTTTGCTTCTGGGGGGGGTCCCTGGAACAACATATTTTCAAATGGGGGTAGGCAGCCAAATACATAATTTTATTTAGGGGTCCTTGACATGAAATAGTTTGAGAACCACTGATATAGAAACAGGTTTTTCAGAAAACAGTCATGATTTAGAAGACATTTTGTAGAATCTGATCTCAGGTCTAAATGACACGTCTTTGGGTGTCTATTTTGCGGTTTTCTCCCCCAGAAAAACGCCTTTGGGGAGCTTTAACATGTGTTATAGCAATTTCATACCAGTAAACAAGCAGGATGAAATGAGAGAGTGTACTTGATGAAGATGAAAGTAATTGAAAGTCTAAACAACTTCATGCCAGCTGGTCCATTCATACCCTTCCAGTAATCGCTCGTATTGCCTGCCAATGCCATGAGACAGAGAGGGGGCAGTGAAAAAATGAAATGTTGGTTGAGCATTTCTTGGGGGTGCTATGGGCTTCTTTGGAGGTGCTAAGCACCTCAAGCCCCCCCTAGCAACTGCAGGGCTTCTGTATTGGCACTGTGCCCCCGCATGTTTACACTGACAGGTCTGGTGTCTGCTACTAAACCATGTATCCCCTGCCCTGCACGAGGGACTGTAAGCACTGGAGTATGTTTGTACATCTGTTGCTCTTCTTCTTTTTTTATTTTATTTTATTTTTTGCTACCGTTCTTTAAACTAGCAATGAACTAGCTGTACACAGACCAGTACCCTGGTCTGTGTTACAAAATGTCCGTGTGATCCGGTCAGGAGCGGATTATATCGTTACGTCATGTTGTAGTCATTGTTTTGTAGTCATCAGGCCGGAAGCCTCAAACCAGAACTTTCTTTCCCTCAAGACGGAAGAATACCATCCCCAAAAAAGTGTGGTTTCCCTGATTTCTAAAATACAAAATAAATATAAATGTGAGTGTGCTTTCCAGAGACTATTTAGCGTCGGTATACCTTTGTCCACAGGGAAATTCTATTCTCATCGCAGGCTGCGAAAGAGCGAGTCACGCTTTAAAACATGTAAAGAGTTACAAAAGTGACCAGGCAAGCTGCCTTTTCGGGTCACGGGCGTTGCCAATATCCCTGTAATGCCATTCACAAAAAGGGAGCCATGTTGCATTCTTCATTTATGCCTAGTTTTTAAACTATGTATCCAAATTAAGCATTCCCTTTGTAAGAGTAATCTTTCATGGTTGCCACCTCTGCGGTTGAGCCATACCTTCTCAATGCCTATATACATTTTAAGTCTTCAACTTTGTGACCAAGTTCACAGAAGTGGCGTGCCACGGGTGACGTAATGTCAGCCTGTTTGATGCTACTCCTGTGTACATTAAAGGGACACTTCACCCTTTTTGCAAAAAATATCTAAAACCACATATTACACAAAGAAAGTCCCCCAGGAAAGTGTTCCAAATCTTCTAAACGCCATTAACACCTTGGAGGCCTGGGGCGGAGTTATCTGTCAAGTTCAAGGTCATGGTCAAGTGCCCAAGCCGGAGATTGATAAATAGGACAGAGATCAATGATAACAAAACCGTTCGCATCGCTCTAGAGCCTAGGAGTGCTTGTTGCCCGATCCGATGACGTGTCAAAAAGTGACACGTCATCGAAAATATGTCCCCTGCCTGTTTAGCTGACGAAAACGAAAATCTTAAAATGATCATAACTCCCGATCTAAATCATCCCGTCTAATTCTGAAAAAATATCCTGTGTTTGACGGCCTTCCGCGGTCCAGTCGCTAGTCGTGATTTATTATTACCTCCCGTTGTTGTCGATCGACTCTAGAGTGGTGTGGCTATTGTTAGCTGCTACACAGACATGCACACCAGCTTCCGGTGCGTCGGTAAAAGTGGTCCGTACGCTATAAATGATGGGCACATGAAATGGATTAAATAGTTCCGGGCCTCCAAGGTGTTAACATATATTTTTTTGCAAAAAAGGTGAAGTGTCCCTTTAAGCCTCATTTTTAGTTTACAGGATGTCTGACCAATATAGTGTTTGTTGCATGGACACTATGCATGGAACGAATAGCACTATTAAACATAAGCACATACAGTAGTTAACAGAATAAGGTTTCTTGATTTTGGTTCTCTTGGTGAACAACTCTTCTCTCTCCAAATAATGTACCGTCTCGACCGCCATGTGAAGGCATGACTCTTTGAAGGCTGGATAGCCGAAACGTGTGTCCTGATGTAGAGAAATAAACCTGTTGAATTTTGATTCTTGGTGTGTGTGACCTCTCTACCTATTCTACTATGTTGATTTAACTATTTTTTTTTGCTGCTAGCATAAATGTAGTTAACCTGTGCCACTGCCTGTGTCCACTTTAAGAGTCTCGGTTTCACACAACACACTCACTGCAACCATTCACTATCATTAGCATTAGCGCACACTGTTTACCTGTCGCCAGAAACGTTTACATGTCGGGAGCAATGCGAGACAAAGTCACATATGACATCCGAACTTTGGATGGCTGACGATGACAGTGCTCCTAGATTCCAGATATGGAGGTTTGGAAATCCTGCTTTGAGTTGTAACGTCCCATAGCTGGTGGTGACGGAGGCGTTGCATAGCAACTGGATCAATGTTAAAAGCTGCTATGGGGCTCAACCATGTATATACACAGAGTATACGATAACGTCCCATAGCTGGGGGGTACGAATATATTCGTACCTCACAGAGAAATAAATAAGCTGGTAACACACCATGGGCAGTATTATGCGTGTCTTAAGCACCAGGTCTTATGACTTAACTTAAGACCTGGAGGCGTGGTCAATGCTGTTTGGCCACTCAGAATAGCCAAATGGTATTGATCACGCCTCCAGGTCTTAAGTTAAGTAATAAGACCTGGTACTTAAGACACGCATAATACTGCCCTATAAGTCAGAGTGCGGTGGTCACAAGAAAGTTTTCTCTCAGGGGTTTTCAGAGTAAATTCTTCCTAATCTGCTTGACACTCTAGTGCCTTTATTCTGAAAAATTCCCCGGCACCCACATTGTTAAAAAGTGTCTCCTCACCCTTGTTGTCTCTCAGGGTGAAGTTCATGTTTCCCGCTGCGGACGAGGCGAGTGCGAAGTAGAAGCGATGTCCGTTGGGAGGCTCGTCCTTGTCCACAGCGCTGATGGTCTGGATCACCTGAGGACGCACAGACACACACACACACAAATGGTAAATGGTAAATGGTGCATTTATATAGCGCCTTTATCCAAGGCGCTTTACATAGATTATTTACATTACATTACATTCACCCATTCACACACACATTCATACACCGAAGGCAGCGGAAACCATGCAAGGCACCAAGCAGCACATCAGGAGCAAGTAGGGGTTCAGTGTCTTGCTCAAGGACACTTCAACACTAACTCTGAACACACACTCATGAACTGTGGTGGCCTTCATCCCACCTTCGTTGGCCGATTGACTGTTACTAGCTTCTATGAATGTCGCTTTTCTGTGTCCGTATGGCACAATTTTGTAGTCTATCCAATCGCCAATGTGACTGTTTGCGTCGGTTTCACTCCCGAGTGGATTAACACGTACAATGGCGTAAATCTTATCATAAGCGCCGTGCAAATGGTGTGAGTATAAAATCGTGGAAAAATCAACCGTGGTTTTGATTTATGGAAAGATTTGTTTTATATCGTTGGCCGTGGTTTTACATCACTTATCACTTCAAGTAAAGTGCTTATTTGGCAAAGAGCTTGGCAGCCTTTTAGAGATGAGATTTTCTTTTTCATGAATTGTGCTGTAAGTGCTTATGACAGGCGGCGCAGGAAAAGGCTTTCTCTGGGAAGGATATCGCTGGCCCTTTTCTGTCGTACTGGCAAGTTAAGGCCACGTTTAATAATAATCTTCAATTAAATTGCAATACTCTCTTTGATTACTACATTTACAGTGCTGTACCTCCCCTTTTGGTCTCCTGATTGATTTTTTTCAGGCCAATTTGGAAAGAAACCAGTGTTTCATAGTCTTTTAATGGATGGTGTCGGTTCATTACACATTTTGGTAGCAGAGCAGTAGAATGAGAACTTGTTATGTATATTTTGTACAAAACAAATAATAATACACAATGTACAAATACTCTGTATAAAACGTAAAAGCACTCATTGTCCAGAATGTCCTGTTCCACAAGTTATCATACGTATACAATGTATTAAAATCTTTTGAAAATAGCTGATCGACAAGCTCACAATGTGTCACATCGTGGCAAGTTGTGAGCTTGTAGATCTGCCATTGTCCAAGTTTAAATAAGGCTGTATGTTTTTTAATAATTCAAATCTACAAAGTAGCCTATCTGGTATATCTATACTGTAGTAACTTGAGTTTTCCAATTATTGCGACCACAGGTCGCAGTTAACTTTGAAATTGTGCATTTCACGTCAGTCAGTCATTCAGTCAATCACGCCCCAATATATGGTCATGCCTCGTGACATCACGTGATGTCATCAATATTAAGCCCATATATATGGAGATCCCTGATGTCATCAATCTTGGCCAGCAACTCAACAGGCCGGAAATTAAGGCCCAGCCCTACCTGGGCCCTCATTAAACCCTGTACACTCAAGACACTGCCCCCACTGCCACCCATATATCTCCATATATGGGGCTGACCTGTTCTGACATTCCATATGTTGATCTGACCTCATCAAACCCTGTACACTCAAGACACGTTCCATATATGGCCAGTACAGAATTAATTCCATATGTTGATCTGACCCCCCAGTCCAAAGTGCCAGCGCTCGCCCAGCAGTCTGCTGTCACCCAGGCAGATATGTTGATCTGACCCCCCCATGCCAAAGCGCCAGCGCTCGCCCAGCAGTCTGCTGTCACCCAGGCGGATATGTTGATCTGACCCCCCATGCCAAAGCGCCAGCGCTCGCCCAGCAGTCTACTGTCACCGAGGCGGTTATGTTCATCTGACCCCCCATGCCAAAGCGCCAGCGCTCGCCCAGCAGTCTACTGTCACCCAGATCTCACCCCCTCATTCCAAAGCGCAGGCGGATGCGTGCACGCGACCTCGCCCTCAGGCGTCTTATTGGTTGTAGTGTAGTAAGAAGTACAATATTTACCTCTGACAAGAAAAGTATTGAAAACTGGAAATACTCCAGTAATGTAAAAAAAACTCAAAATTGTACTTACTTGAGAACATGTACTTAGTTAGCTGAACAATATCATCACCTGTAATACCAGCTGAGCATGGTGTCACTGCAGGGCTTTGCATCTATAAGATGCTAATCCAAAAATAATTATCATACAGTCAAGGTTTTTCTGTTTTATCATTCGAAGTGCAGAGAATGACTCCCGATGCAAATTGTTCGCTGGGTTGCTATAGGCGATGCGGAACAAACTAATCATGTTAAACAAGTACGGCAGGTTTGCTCGGCCCACTTTTCTTTCGCCGTCTAAAAACTTCAGAGGGAAAAGAAGAACAGAAGTCTACTCCGGTTATTCTTTGGCACCGCTGACAACCGTTATGGAAATATTACAGTCGAATCCCATTAGCGAACAGAACAATTTATTCACGCGCGCATCTGCATACCGGATCTGCTCTCTGAATGTGCATGTAACTTTTAATGTACTTTCTGCAACTGGAAGCTTCATAAAGACAAGCTGCATTAACCCATTAAAATCAGGAAAGCATCTATCGTTTTAGATTTTAACAACATTGTTGTCACTGCGGCGCAAACCTATCTCCGTTTTTCAACTTTTGTATTTCCTTTAATAATAAGTCAGCTCTATAGAGAGCCGCAGTCCCGCCCCCTTTCAGAACGACGAGTGGCCCAGGAAATAATTCCCCATTCATTTTCCCCATAGGCTTTTAAAAAGGGATTTATTTAAAGACGTTTACACCGCGGACACAGCCAACTCGGCTCGTGACAAATCGTGACAATGTTAAGGGAATCTGCAGGATCTGTACATGCTCAGAATAACAAATGCATTAATGAGGCAAGACAAGAATTCAGATTTCAAAAGTATGAGGATTTTACTCGAGTAAGGAGCCAAAACTTACATGACCTGTCATTGTAATATAAAACTCTCTGAGCCTCCTTGTATAGCTTTTACTCTCACAACAGCCAACCCCCAACATCTCTATAGAGCGTCGCAGTCCCGCCCCCTACCAGGGCCCAGGAAATGATTCTCCGTTCATTTTCCTCATAGACATTTCAAAAAGTATTTAAAGACGTTTACGCCGCGGACAAAGCCAACTCGAGTCGTGACAACTCATGACAACAAACACAATATTGCCGAAAAAAATGGCAGGTTACAACACTTATTTTGTTGTTTTTCTTCTTTGTAATTATTTGTTTGGTCCAAAATATTGTGTTTGTTGTCATGAGTTGTCACAACTCGAGTTGGCTTTGTCCGCGGCGTAACCGTCTTTAAATAAATACTTTTTGGAATGTCTATGGGAAAAATGCATTGGGAATCATTTCCTGGGCCTGGCGTCGTCATGAAAGGGGGCGGGACTGCAACGCTCTATAGCCCAGAGCTCTGAGCCCAGAGCCTTAGATATAGACAGAGTTACGCAAACTGCGTTCACTTCATGGGGCTTCAGTCCAATGGCAGCTCTCCTATAGAATTCTATTAAGATTCAGAATGGGGACAACCAACTGGGACAAGTCCTGTACCGGAAGTAGGCAGAAATGCACTGGACTCAGGCAACAGCCCAGCTTTAATGATCTTAAATCCCTTTATTTTAGATTTCTAAACATTAAAGAGACTTTAGTTGTTACTGTACAATACTTTAAAACAGTTGTCATGTTGCACACAGCTCTTATTTGCGCCGCCCTCGTTGAACACAATGTATTTCCAACTCCAGCTTGTCTCAGATCAGGCTGCATGAACGTCGCTCGAGCGCTCGGTTTCTGCCACCTCTATATCGTAACTCTTCTATTAGATGGCTCTGCATGAGCCTATAGGTTCAACAAATGGGACAACAGATGGAACCAAAACACCACCACGGGGGTTGTGACAGATGAGATAATGCAGCAGGGAATGGCTGTACTGCAACTTATAGAGAAAAGTTACAAAGATACTCTTCATAAAGGGGTGTTATTTCTATGAAAACAAAACAAAAGATACAGAACCTTACCCTGGAAAAAGGTTCGTTTCAGTAGGAGTTTTGTCCCCTCAGCCATCGCGGCATTAAACAAACTGCCCCGCCGATAGGATGGTTCTGTATACAGTGGGGAACTGGGGTTTGTCTTGGTGTTATGTTTTTCTGTGCTATGTGTTGTTTTTGTTGTTGGTGTTGAACATACCTGTGAAGATGAATATCCTTCGGGACAATAAAGATTATTATTATTATTAATAAACACAATGTTTTGGGCAGATCAAATGATTAGAAATAATAATAAAAAAGGCAGGATACAACACTTTTTGTTTTGTTTTTCTTCTGACTAATTATTTGGTTGGCCCAAAACATTGTGTTTATTGTCACGATTTGTCACGAGCCGAGTTGGCTGTGTCGGCGGTGTAAACAACTTTAAATAAATACTTTTTGAAAAGCCTATGGGGAAAAAGCTAGGATTTTGGTGTAGTCTTTCGAATGAAACTCTTTGTTTAGTTTTAGTCATATTTTTGTTCTCTGAAATGTTTCACTTTTAGTTTTAATTGACTAAACATCCTAAGACTTAGTCGCCTAAATCTACAGTTGATTTATTTTTGCCAAGCAAAGCGAAGCGAAAAAAATATATAAAAGAAAATCATCATCGAGTCACCTGCAAAGTCACTAATTATGCAAATGCGATTCACAAGTTATTTGAGGACACACGCGCACGCACGCGCGCGCACGCACGCACGCACACGCACACACACACACACACCCTCTGACAAGTGGGCATGTGTAAACTCAAAGCCACCCATTAAAATCCAGTGATTTATCGCCTTTGCCTCCCACTCACTATAGCAACAGCCACGCCGGCCACCGCCACTGCTGCCTCCGTTTAAATGTCACTCCCGAAGAATTGATGCCTCCATATCCGTGTCAATCCTCTCTCCGTCTCCCTATACTCGAGCCATTAGAGAATCCCCCCACTAAAGAAAACCTCCAGGAGTGCAGCCTGGCATCAGAGGCACACTAATGAAAGACATTATACATTACAAAGTGGTTGATTTAAGGATGATTTGCTGTCCTCTTTTCTCCTCTCTCCCCTCATGCCTGGCAGCCACACGAATGAGGTGGAGAAAGAAAAGGAAAAGAGACCTTCGCTCGAGCCCAGAGATACGCTCAGGAAATCCATCTCTGCATCTATTCAAAGGACATCAAAGGGTTCAAATGCTGGAAGATGTGTTTTTTTTTTTTCAAGGTCCATTATCTATTCAGCATTTGAGCCACACAGACCACCATTTTGATGAGATTTTATAGCCTCTCAGACCCAAAACTAAAGAATATTTTGTTATCGTTGGATAAGATTTTGTCCACAATTCCATGCTGTATTGATGTGGTACCATAAGAGAGATAACAGGCAAGCGTTGATCAAAATAACAATTATTTTACATGCTCTTAATTATATGTTGTAAATGTAGTAGCCTAATGCAGTTATTTAACAATAATGTAACTTTTGAGAGCGTAAAGCATCACTTCAGTGCTGCTTGCGGAACTTGACTACGCCTCGTTCCTGACCGCATCACTGTCGTGCCAATAATCACGATAAAGCACACCCTCCACGGTGTAATATCGCTTAATATCGCTTTATATTACCACATCAGCCCTATACGTTTTGGCCATTTTAAAAATAGCCGATCTACAAGCTTGACGCATTGTGAGCTTGTAGATCGGCTATTTTCAAAAGATTTTTTGAAATGGGACATTCTGATGCCAATACTTTTGTACTTTTACTGAAGTACTTTTTGGATTTCATAAAAAGGCACTTTTATGTGTCACAGAGTACAGTTCTACATTGCAGTATTGATACTTTTACTCAAGTACAAAATGAGAGTACTTTTATGATCGGGGGGGGGTCACATGTCACAACGTGCAGCGGAGAGTCGCTCAGGCTCTCTCCATTTGAACGTCGGTCCCTCTTCAACCTCTGGCGATTCCCATCGGAAAACATCGCTTTACTCTGAAAACACGCCGCAAGATTGGCGAAACAAATTGCTGTTGCCCCCAGATACCAAATGACCTTTGTGTTGTGCATGATATGATATCGCCGCCACCGCCGCCGCCGCGTGTATACGCTCTCCGTTCTCGCGGCGTGTGTACTACACGCTAACACTTTTATACCGGGAGATAAAAGTGTGTCCTTTTATGATAGGCTTTCCGTTGATGAAAGTGCAAGTGTTTCCATTTGGTTGAGATAGTAGAGTAAAATATTCATGAGTTTTCACTCAAGCTGCCAGTTTTAATAATTGGCAGTTCCCAGCGTTTTGCCACCTACAGCACGCCTCCCCCCCACTGTACCTGACAGCTTGTAACCAGCAACATTTAATCACGGCCGACAACTGATAAACCATGTCCCCCGTTATGCTGATGGAGCGGCTGCGGCGTTATTTCATTTTATTTGTTTTAGCTTTCATTTTATTTATCTTTTCCGCATATTGATCCTAGACGCAGGGTTGCGTCGAGCGATCGCGCGACGTGTGATCTTTCTTTGTTTTTCTTCTCCTAAGTGCTTCTAGGAATCTCTTGGATGGTGGGCATGGGTTCGTGCCAGGGCTGTGTGTGTGTTTTTTTTCTTTTTAATTCATGTTGCTTTACAAAGGACTCTGACGAGAAGCTTGATCTGAGTTTGTTAAGGACGTCGCCGGCACCGCAGTAACAGACTCTTTGATGGCGATCGTTTTTGCAGGCCATATGGCACGCTGACATGTGGATGTGCTTCCGTTTGTACACACCGTCTTGAGCGTATTGGGGTCATTCTCTTTGTCTCTGCATCAAGTGTTGATTTTGACGGCAAACCTTAATTTAGTTGTAAGTCATAGTCATCTGAAATATATTAGTTTTAGTCGACTAAGAATATCATGGGATTTTTAGGCGACAGTTGATTTTGTCGACATAACATGTATTTAGGCGGACCTTGATGGACCGTGACAACGCGTATAGTAGCCCGACGCGTTGTGCACTCGTAGAAGTTGTTAACCAAGTGGACCCTTATAGATCTTTAACTCTCGAGTGTGTAAAATGAAACAAAAATGGACCCTTAAAATGAAACCAAATCCTTTACGGGTCCATTTGGTTTCATTTTACCCTCTCAAGAGTTAAATTAGTGTTAAACATCTACAATACAACAGTCTACTCAATTAGAGAACGTAGAAGAATTGTTATTTCGGTCAACGTTTGCCTGTTATCTCTCCTACTTCAATACAACATGGAATTGTGGACAAAATCTTATCCAACTACAACAAAATATTCTTTCGTTTTGGGTCTGAGACGCTAAATGTCATCAAATGGTGGCTTAATACATAATAGAGCTATAGATATGGAACAGGTTGAGAACCACTGCTCTAATACACACACCCAGCCACCACAAAGAGCTTTAAGATTATTATGTGAAAGGATTTGACTGAGGGGCTGCCATTGTGCAGCCTCCAGCCTTTCACCAGAGGAGAAAAACAGCCTTTTTTTGTATCCAAAATGAGTTAATAGCACAGGCAGACTCTTCACATACTACAGCATCTCTGAAATAAATGTCAGAGCTAGGTGTAATCTAGAAGTTAACCTTTTCAGGCCTGTTTTCTCAACTCCGCAAGACAATTACTCTATAAGCCATATCTCCAAAACTGGTGGGTCAAACTGAACAACCGATGTGTCAATTTGAAGCTATGATTCCCTGCTTTCATATGACATTAAAAAACTCTCCAATGGGCCTCCCTTTAGAAGAGCAGTGAATGTGTAGTATATTATACTGAACGTATCATCTCACAGAGCACCCTGAAGCCTTTGTACCAGAGATGATTTTGTCTACTAAAACCAGACCCTGAAACTGGGAGGTCGGGTTTCGATCCCCGGCCGGGTCATACCAAAGACTGTAAAAATGGGACCCAATGCCTCCCTGCTTGGCACTCAGCCTCAATGGGTTGGATTGGGGGTCAAATCAACGGTGCACGCTGCGGCTCACCGTTCCAAGAGATGGGTCAAATGCGGAGAACAAATTTCACTGCGGTAACGTCTGTGACTAATCGTACGACTTTGACTTTGACTTAAAAACTATGATGAATAATGTTCGTCACCTATACCTTTTTTTTCTCCCCACTGATGAAAACTAAATAAAAAAACTAAGCTATGCTGACTAAAACTAAGACAATTTGTTAACAAATAAAAACTAGACAAAAAATGACAGGGAGGGGACTAGTGGAGAAGAGATCCAGGAGAACTTAAAGACAAGTCATTTTATGTTTGGTTGTTTTTGGCTATTTTCAGCATGCAGAAAAGTGTCCAATCAGGCATTGAGGCACCATCAACAAGGCCTGCCAAAATCCATTTTGATTAAAAATGAAACATTTCAGATGACTAAAATATGACTTAAAAAAGACGACTAGAACTAAATCAAAATGTGTCCAAATCAACGCTGGATTAGACATCCACTGCTCCTCTAAAGGGAGGCTTATGACAACACCTTGAATACTGTCGCCAGGGGCCTGAAACACTCATCTGACACTGAAGCCTGTGTAGCTTCTTATAAATGTCTTATAAATTGATGTTTTGTGGTGATACCTCTAAATATGATATCTGGTACACAGGGGTCACATTTTTCCTTAGGCTAAGCGATCAGTTTCCAGGACATTTTATGCAGCCCACACCTATATATCGATGTCCAAGTCATACTGCAATTCCTACTTGATGACCTCATATCACCTTCATTTAACCCATTGGGACCTGAGACCAGAGTCTACAAAATGTCTTCCAGATCCTGACAGTTTTCTGAAAAACCCTATGTTGATCTATATCAGTACTGCTCAAACAATTAGGAGGATCCACAGAATTATCTGTATTAATTTTGGCTGCGGACCCCCATCTGAAAATATGTTGTTCCAGGGACCCCCCAAAAAGCAAAGGTTGTAGATCTGCTATTTTTCAACAGCTAAAGTTTAAAATAATATGGTTAAAGTGGTTAAAAGCTACAGTAAGGGAGAGAGATCATTAAAGACAGACAAAGTCTCTACATATTTACACATATCGTACCGTACATCTAGATTTGACAAAGCCATTAAAATAATATACATTATTTCCCCTGGTAGCAAACACATGGTGCTGTTGACGTTCCATCATTTCTGACTGGTTGTTGCTAGGTTACAGCCTTACAGGTAATTATACTTTAAGTAAGGTAAGGTGTAGTGATTGATTGAGTTAGATGATGAAACATAAGAAAGTACAACATGATGGTTAAAAAAAGAAGAAAATAAAGGGTATATATTTTTTGTCCTGAGCGGATATTACTTTTCTTCTCAGACTACCAGCAAACTACAGTACGAGACATTAATTATTGGGCAGGTCCGAATTGCGCAGCCACCTGTAAGTGCTATAAGAGATTTCTGCCCGACAGCAACAATATACTTTTATAAATTGCTGTGATACTGTATTTTTTGTAAACAAAAGTTATAAAATACGCCGGAGGAAGGCTTGACGCCGAAACCGTGTATATAGGCTATGCCCGACCCCCGTGCCATATTAAAATTATCACTACAAATTAAAAAGTAGCAGGAGGACTTTGGAGTGCTGGCTAATATTCTTTGTTTTTGTGAGGCTTCTTGAGGCTTCAAGCGCAAATTTCTGCTTGAAAGGAGTCAGCATGCTCTTGTTTGTTTCTACTATGTAAATAAATGTCAGTCAGCAGTATACTGAAGCACTGAGAAAACTGTTGTGCCTTTCTTCGTCCTTTTTCTTTCAAACTTGACTACGGTAGCGGTGGTCTCAAAAACATAAGGGAAACTTTGACAGGAAAAAACTCGCTCACCGTATAGAAAATAGAAGTAAAACTCCTTAAACTGAGACTTAGAAAAATATTTTTTCTTTATTTTAACATGCTCAAGTCAGCAGTATACCTCACAAATTGAATCTGTCTGTGTGTCATCCCAAGTGTTTATATTTTGGTTTAAGCAGCACTATTATGTAACTTTTAAACTGAAACTTTTTTCTAAATTAATGAAATATAATTTTGTCCAATCACAGCTGGGAATTAATTAATTCATCCGCCACTGCCAGCGTTTAGACTAATATTCCGAGACCCACAGCTTTTTAGTTTTCGAAGACGCTGTTTCCTAGACCAGACGTCTAGGGGGGCTCTCTTCTGTCATGAGGGGAAAAAAAGTAAATACTTTTCCGTTCTTTAGTTGAATATACAGTAGGCCTATATAGCTTGTTTTTCACCCAAAACGCAACTTTTTATTTTCTTTTGTTTTTTAGAACACATGATTTCCGGGTGTATTCTGTTTCGGGAGTCGTAGGATCAGTCACAGGTTGCAGAAGATCGGCGTCTATCGTAATCACTGAAAACACCAAATGACGTCGTCTATAGAAGTCAATTTCACTCTTAAAGGTGGAGTGCCGTGCACAACAGTGCCACTTTTGCCCCTACTGGTACTCATAGTAACATAGTCACATAGGTTAAGACGGACATTGCTGTTCCTTGGAGTAGTTGCACCACTCAAAAAAGGTGTACAGTATTTGTTAAAATTATGTTTTTATGTGGACACACCCACCAGTTCATTAAGTATACATGAGTTTAACCTTAGCACCACCCACCTAATCCAGTTCCTCCGCCTCCTTACAAAATGACTGCCCATGGCTCTGCCCATTTGTTTACAAAATGAGAGAGGGAGGACAAATGTGTGTCTGTAATGTAACAAAAACTCATGTTTTTGTGAATGTTAGAAATTAACTCTTCTCTTCTCCTATATCTGAGATGTCGGATAAGCACCATTATGCACTTATACTGCCACCATTTCTCCATACATAGGCCTATAATCCACGCATCCATACCATATCAGACTTGTTTTTATCATGTATTTATTTCCTCCAATTATCTTGACCCACCCGTCAGATGGCGCTTTAACGTCACAATCAGCATCCACCTCATCATCCAATTAAATCGTTTAGTTTAACAGCAGAATCAAAGTTTGATAGATAATTGTATTAATTTAGTATGAATAATTTTCCAATATAAGCTATTGATTTCCTCCGGCCAAGCACCCTGGCATTAAAACGGTCCTTTATTGACACAAAAACACTTGCAGCTCTGCCCGGAACATGATGCTAGCACTCAGAAGATCCTCCACTCTTCTATTGCTCTGGTCAAACTACATTTACAACTTGAATATGCCGTTCCTAATTCTGACTGCATTGAGTCTCAGCAAAAGTTGCCAAATTCCCACGAAAACAAGTCACAAAACTTTTAATATTCATGAAAAGGTTTCAACAACACCAATCCTTTTAACAGAATATTTATGAAAAGGTTTCAACAACACCAATCATTTTAACAGAATATTTATGAAAAGGTTTCAACAACACCAATCCTTTAACAACATATTAATCTGAGGGTCCTTCACATGAACCACTGGTCAAGTCAACATCTCCCCTGCAAGTGACTTATATAAAAACAAGCCCAAGTTGTAATAACCAGACATGGCAACACAAGACGGCAGTGCGACACAAACAGATACTTCTAATTATTGCCTTACAACCTTGTATAACATTGACTACAATAGCCAACAAGAATGCACACTACACTACATGATTCCCTGAGAACAGCAAAGCAGAACAGCTGGACAGGTGGCTCTGGTTTCCTTGATTAATATTGAAGTGAACCAGGACCCGACGTGAAATCTACTGCACTTGCTTCCAAGCAATCTAATGGACGTCTGCTGTGAACTGGTAATGTGTGATAATGTGTGAAATGATTGTTTGACAGCCTGTCACACTGTCACACAGAGCACATTGCCGCTGCCATGTTCAAAGTTCACACGTGTGCATGTGGCGGCTCCGCCCACAAAGGTTGCCGTATTTAAAAAAAAGATTATAATGTGCGTATAAAGGTGCGTGGGTGTGTGCGATAATTATATGTAACACTATCAGTGTTATTTAATTGGCACGTTTGACTGTCAAGGGTTCAGCCTCCAGGAAGAAACCATAAATACAAAGGGAAGACATCATTGCACATAAACACCACACCAAGGTAGTGGCGTGCACAGACATTTAGAGGGGCAGGTGCTCAAGTGAAAAAAGGGCACCTTGTGCAGCGCGTGGAACCGGCCGGTTGCCTTATAATAGTGTGAGATTTATAGATTTTGGGGCATAAATAATATATTTGAAGCTTTTTTTATGGAGAATTGATTAATGTCACCATGGTCCACATACTGTACACTTTTGGCACATTGCTGTTCAGAGGGCAAGGGCAGGTGGTGCTCTAGCACCCCCTAGTGTCTATCTGTGCACGCCACTGCAACAGGGTGTCTAATGAAGTACTGTCACCTCATAGACACATGAAAAACTGAAAAATGTGGCACAAATTATGGCACTCCAAAATGACTGTATAATTCAAGCTGTGTTTGATAGTGTGTGGGTGCGTGTTAATTTTATTTGATTGTGGTAAAAGAAATACAAGTTATCACAATGTGTCACTCATTGGTATATGAGACATTCAACGCCTAATTGAAGAAGAAATGCATTCTATTTCTTGCTGTGTTTTTTTTCTCCAAATGTATTTGCCATAATGAATACAGTTTGAACATTGCATTAGGCTTTTTATTCCAACATATATCTCTTTTAGAGTCATTAAATGTTAATTCATGGACAAACACAAAAAGTTTGAATATGGAGATTGGAGTTTTCTGCAGCGACAGCAACAATATAAAAGAACTCCGAAGGGTGCGACGTCACTGTGGGGTTTTGAGTGCAGGTGTCAGTAATTTTCCGTGTTGTTTTGGCTGTTGATTTCACAGAGGCGCCGCAGAGGAAACGAGCGAGTGCGAGAACCGCTGGCCTCTCCCGCTGTCACAATGAACACACCCCCTGGTGACAGCTGTCATAGCTAGGCTAACGACAGAGTGACACCAATTTAGCACCGCGGTTATTTATAGCCTCAGTTCCACTTTCAATTATGGGTGCAATCTTGTTGCGTGGGTCGTCCGCTGATGTAAATCAAAGCAGCCATTCTCAAACTTTTACACGTCAAGCAAATCGATATGTATTTGGTTAAGGAAAATTATTATTCTTTAATTATTATTCAATATTTTAATGCTCATATTTTAACCAGCTCATAAATCATAAATTACCACCCACTGCCAGCTTTTCTTTCGTATGTACTTACCTAATATAATATAGAATATTTATCTCCACTACGGTTGCACTCCCGCGACCGCTGATAATAACGGATCATTTCGCTGTTCATTTGCACAAAAAAAAAGAAAAAAAAAGTGTCAGTGAAGCTATGAAGCTATATATGAAAACGTTTCATATGCAACACATAAGCTACAATAGGCCTATGTAGAGGGGGTCCCTGCTTCTCAGCTAAAGGGTCCTTCATTTAATGGGCCTGAAAAGCGTTCAGGCCTAAAGCAGTGTCACGGTACGTTCGCCAAAAGACGCAAATATACACAGCGTATTTGTCTCTTTGTATCTGTGTTGCTCACGCGGCCGCTGGCATCATCAAGCATGTCGGAGGAAGCAGAGATCCACCTGCGTCACTAAAGTGCCAATAACCAGTGGTGGAAAAAGTACTCAATTGTTTTACTTAAAGGAGCATTCAGTGATTTGACTTAATTCAAATATCACTTATTTTTTCTTTTTTTCTGGATAATTCTCCCTACTATAGAGTGTGCTGACCATATAAGGAGTTCCTCCCTGTCCCCAGTGAGCCCCTGGGGTAAAAAAAACCTAGTTTCAGTTTGGGCTTTGGGTGGCAAAGCCTTCATCCAATCAGGATGAGAGGGGCCTTCCTCCAATCATGATCGACTGGGGGCGGGCCTTGGTGCACATGCTGTTGGCCTGTTGCACTTCCCCCCACTGTAGACCGTGCATGTGCAGCATTGTGCACATTTTGTTACCGGGACGGACTGGGTGGTTTTCCAAATCACCCAAATCACTGAATGCTCCTTTAAGTAAAAGTGTCAATACTGCAATGTAGAAATACGTTACAAGTAAAAGTTCGGAATTCAAACATATTGGAAGTACAAACGTATTCGCATCAACATTTACTTAAGTACCAAAAGTAGAAAGTACCCGTTGAATGACAGAATGACTCATTTCAAGTTTTCAAATGTATAATAACATCTTTTGAAAATAGCCGAGCTACAAGCTCAGCTTGTAGATAGTCTATTTTCGAATGGCCAAAATGTGTATAGGGCTGAAGTGGTTAAATGTATGTTTTGTAATACTAATCAAAATCTAAAAAGTACCTAGCTAAATACAGTATATCTGTAAACTGGAGGAGGGAGTGAGCTCTCGTCTCCAGTCTCCACTGCAGATGGATGTTGTTATATTCTTTTTAAAGTCTCTGCACACACAGCCGCTGTGGTGTGACTTGACATGTGTCATGTCAGGATGCAACACCTCTAATGAACTGAAGATTGTGGCCGTGAGGCGTGTTTTCAGGAGATCTCTGACATCCGAGCCACTGATGCCAAAATGGGAAACACACTGTAAGAGACGGAGACAGCAGTGATGATTTCACCTAGACCCACGAGAGGCACCTTAAATGCCTCTCGTTAAACCGCACGCGCAGACGCACGCACACACGCACACACGCACGCACGCGCACACGCACACACACACACACACACACACACACACACACACACACACACACACACACACACACACACACACACACACACACACACACACACACACACACACACACACACACACACACACAATGTATTAGGCATGTACAGTACCAATATATCGTGAATCGATTCAAATCCATTCAAACTGGTGACTAATAATCATTTGAATCATGATGAAAACAGCAGAGGGGACGTAAAAAGGGAAGAAAATACAAGATCTATGTAAGATAATTGATATAAAAATTCGTCGTTTTCAGTCATTTCGATAAGAGAAAAACATAAAAAGAGAAAGAAAATACTGGATTTGTCTGGAAAATAAGTTAAAAAGTCTTGAGCAATCGTATCGTGAACCTAGTGTCGTGATTTTAATCCTATTGTGAGTTGAGTGAATCGTTACATGTCTAGTATTTATTTTATGTCAACATGAAGAGAAGTACAAGATACAAGAACGCCTTGTACAAGGACATATAAACACTGCCAGTGCAGTCAGATAACAGGAAAACAGCCAGTTACAAAGTGCCTAGGGCAGAACATTGACGTGTGCACACACACACACACACACACACACACACACACACACACACACACACACACACACACACACACACACACACACACACACACACACACACACACACACACACACACACACACACACACACACACACACACACACACACACACACACACACACTCACGTCTTGTGAACAAATTACTGTCAAACAAGGTTTTTATTAAAAACCAAACAAACCAAAACAGAAAAGAAAAAACATACTGTATCATGAACGCAACATCAAATCAACGCCAAATTGGAGTCACACATTGAGGGATCTCTATAGAACGGACCTTCCCTTCTGTCCATATAGCAGCTTCACTTTGCCACAAAATGTGAAAAGTCGCACCCTATATCTGTAACCCCGAAATATATTACATATTGTGTTGTTATTATTCTGTTTACTGCTGCCCTTCTTGGCCAGGTCTCTCTCTCTCTCTCTCTGTATTAATAAGAGGTTTCATTCTCAATGGGACTAACCTTCAGCGACCACAACAGAGATGGATGAGGACAGCAGTGGAAAACGCCAGTCAAACCAGAGCCCCAATAGAGGGGGTCGGGGTCCGGGTCCCGGGGTGGTGATGGAGAGAGGCAGGGTGGCAGATTGGGGGCAGCAGTATATGCCAGCGGTAAATCCAGCCATGGATGTAATGGTTACACCAAAAGTGATTGTATGGAGCGTGACCCCTCGTGGGGCTCGCACGCCCCTCCCTCTCCACCCTATCATAATAACAATTAATAACATGGCCACGAGACAGATGATCCGTAACATAACGACCGTAACGTCTCTGGAGAGCCAGCGCCACCAAGATGCCCTTAATTATATAAGGCCTGGAAAATATGGCAGGTTATTGTTCCCTGATAATGTACTCCGCACTGCCACAGAGCCCTGACCGGCAAGGGTGCTTATTCATCACAACACAAACCATGGCGTGTGTGTGTGTGTGTGTGTGTGTGTGCGTGCGTGCGTGCGTGCGTGCGTGCGTGCGTGCGTGCGTGCGTGCGTGCGTGCGTGCGTGCGTGCGTGCGTGCGTGCGTGCGTGCACAAGCTTAACGCAAATATCTTCTATTTTCAGTAGTTTGGGTCCGAGATAATTTCCCCACTGATCTACAAGCTTGCAGCACACCGTATTGAGTGGCAGTGCGGTGCATTGTGAACTTGTAGATCTGTTATTTATCTTCACTTGATCGTTGGTCTATTCTCTTACATTTTATCCCACACTTTTTGTAACCCATTTTTATTCACCCAGTGCCAATTGCCTAAGCTGCAATCTTGGGCACTACTCTCCCTCTGCCAACCTGGAGAGAGCCCTGAACTGAGCTCATGCTTCCTTCAATGCATGAGGAGTGAGCAGTCCACTTCTTATCACCCGATAGGGGGGAGTTTCCCCGGCAGGACTAAGGAACACGTTATTCCGACCTGTTCCTTTCCCCTCCATCAAGCGCCCCGGCTGTCCAGGGGGAGGCAGTTTAGAGACCAGGATTACTGCATATTCTTTTGTGAGGGTACGCTACCTACCCCTAGGGGTCCTTGAGGGAGTTCAAATGATAGTTAGGAACCAAATGGACCCCAACAGGTCCATTGAGTTCCATTTGTACACTTTCAGAGTTAAATTAACATTTATTTTACAAATTGGGCTCCCAGAGATAGAAATGCCATTTAATAGGTGACCGTAGCCTAATTCAGGTCAAACCAGGGGCCCTTGAAATGAAAATGGTTGAAAATGCTGTTAGAGCCATAAAACTCTTCTCTAATGGGGGTCCTTGGTATATATTTTCAAATGGGGGTCCACAGGCTCCAGGGTCCATCACTTTGGGGGTCCTTGACATGAAAACGTTTGAGAACCCCTGCCCTAGGAGACACGAGGAGAACATGAGAACCACTGCCCTAGGAGACACGGGGAGAACATGAGAACCACTGCCCTAGGAGACACGGGGAGAACATGCAAACTCTGAAAGGTGGGGGTGCAGTGCGACGGTTCATTTTAATCTGCTGGAGCAGCTGCTCCGTTTGCTCAATGGCTCAGGCGCGCCTGCACCCACAGTGTTCTCCGGACCTTCTAGCTGTGAGGCGACAGCGCTACCGACCAAATGTTAGTCTATTATTATGACGTGCCCAGAATAAACCGTTATAACTCATAACGGGAAGAAAAGGCTGAGAGAAGAACAGATGCAGTTAATGCAACGCCTTGTGTTTTTGTTCACTGCCGAGGGTGGGCACGCACGCACGCACGCACGCACGCACGCACGCACGCACGCACGCACGCACGCACGCACGCACGCACGCACGCACAATTACATAGGGTCGGTTTAATTAGGGAAGTGGAGGCTTGTACGGCGTGACAGGTTACAAGTCTGCCGTCTACACCCGGTCTGACTGCTAACCGACAACTGACAGCTAGTTGTAATTCTAATGGTGTTTTCACATTCAAAATGTCAACCATGGGGGTGAATTTAATTCTGACATTTCCATTTTGGCTCCTTCACTGCTTAGTTAGTTCCTTCTGAGCAGTGCAAATTTCGTTGACTAAGACTGTGACGAAACATTTTCCTGGACTACCCTTTTTTTCACTGACAAAAACGTTAGGGAGGGACTAGTGGAGAAGATATGCATAACTATACGACGGGTCATTTTATGTTTGGTTGCGTGCAGCGTGCGGCTGTCACACTACGAAAATAGACAAACTACAAGCTCACGGCTCACAACTTCCAGATGACTAACACTGCGCTAAAAGCTTGGAATATGGATGTGTATATTACAGGAAACTCCCGTTCTCTTCTCTTTCCAACACCTGTATATTACCGTATATTACATTACATGTATATGCCCGCTAAACTTGAGGTTTACGGGCAAAATACAGTTCCCGTAATTGCCCGTTAACTCCTCTTTTCACGCAGTGTAAAATATGACTAAAACGTATTCAAAAGATGATATGACTATATATATACTATGATCCAGCATCCAGAACCCTGGTTTCTATTGTGGTCTTAAAATCTATGGGACATATTGGGAATAAAAAAAGAGAAATCCACAGCCTGAAGCCAGTAGCGTTAGCGTTATATTCTCACGCTAACAAACTTAACAGACAACCAGAAGATCATGTACAGCATTAACAAAAACAAAGCACACATGAATGCTCCAAAAACACACATTAATGGTCAAAAAAGTATCTGACAATGTATAAAGTCACCATAGCAACTTTGATGAGGCAGTGTTTTAAAATAGTCTGAAAACGTCCATAGCCACTTTTCCAAAAAAAGCTCAGGCCATTTTTAGTACAAGGAGTGTTTTTCGTGCAAAACAAATGCTTGCAATGGATTCAGAATAATTAAAATAACCTAGTTTGACACGTCACATGCAACTTGAAGCAGAATTAAATGTTGTAAATGTTACCTCCATATAGGTTGAAAAATAGTACGCCAACGTTCAGCAGCTGCCACAGATCACCTTTAAATCTTTGTGAGATTAAAAAACATATTGGTGAAGAAATGTACAGTATTGGTAAGGGATTTATTCCCAGATCCTCCTCAAAATGAGATTACAAGATTTGATTAAAGAGCATTAATCGGTCACGAGACATGGCCAAAGCATCTCCAGGGGTCCCCAGCCAAAAACTTTGAGAACCCCTACACTAGGGTAATGGTAATGTGTTAATGTCGCCTGACTAAAAGGTTTTTCAGACATTGTTTGGTTTCTGCATGACAACAGAGATATGCACACAATTGCAAAGCATTAAGGAAATTACAATGACAAACTGCTCTACTCTATAGCTTCTGTCACCAAGCCAGCTCCTGACTTTACAACAGGTAAATGGTACATAAATGGTAAATGGTGCATTTATATAGCACCTTTATCCAAGGCGCTTTACAGAGATTGTACATTACATTCACCCATTCATACACCGATAGCAGCGGAAACCATGCAAGGCGCCAACTAGCACATCGGGAGCAATTAGGGGTTCAGTGTCTTGCTCAAGGACACTTCGACAGTGACTCTGGGGGAGCCCGGGTTCGAACTGGCAACCATACGGTTACCATCCAGGCACTCTACCCCTGAGCCACCGCCGCCCCAGCTACACCAGTGGTTTTCAACCAGTGGTCCTGGAACCACCAGTGGTCCTTGGGGGGGGGGATTCCAAGTAGTCCCCCAGCTAAATGATGGAGAGTTGGTAACCAAATGGACCCATAGATCTTTAACTCTTGAAAGTGTGGACCTTACGGGTCTCATTTGGGTCCATTAGGTTCTCAAGAGTTACATTATTGTTAAACATCTGCATTAGTTAGTTTACAAGAAGTCTACACAAATTAGAGAATGTAAAATAAATATTTTGATCAACGTAATGCATCTCTCCACTCAGAGAACCTGGGTTACCGTGTAACCCTCCGTTCTCTATCATGTTCGAGACTGGCTCTCCACTACATATTATTAATATGTACGGGAAGCTGACCCCAAGGGCAGTGTACACTGCCCCTTGGGGTCAGCTTCCCGTACATATTGATAATATGTAGTGGAGAGCCAGTCTCTCCACTCAGAGAACCTGGGTTACCGTGTAACCCTCCGTTATCTCTCCTATGGTACCATATCAATAGTCCTAAAGCCTATAGCTGGAATTGTGGACAAAATGTTATCCAACGATAACAACATATTCTAAGTTTTGTGTTCAGAGAGGCAACATTTCATCAAATGGTGGTCCTTGACATGAAAAGGGTTGAAAACCACTGAGATACACCTATAAAAGGAGCCTGGGCGGCTCTAGCATTGACGCAAGCAATCTGTCTGTCTGTTTGGGCTGAGTAATTACAGATCTGCCCTCGCCGTAACTTTTCCTGCTGATGATGCTGTCATGAGCCACGGCTCTTGCTATGGCCAGCAGTAAAGCACAAGAATGGAGGCTGATTGTAAGTGATGTCTCTGTTGTACATCCTATCATTACCTCTCTGGGCCTAATCTACCCCACTGACGGAACGGAAAACAAACACATCATCTGTTACATTTCACATTCAGGTCATGTTAATTTATGTTAAGTTGGTGGCACTGGTTCTATTGTCACTGTCAGGCAGACACCTTGTATCACCATAATACCACATCTTTTATCGTTTTCTTTCGCCCCCCAGAATCAGAATCAGAATCCTTTATTGCCATGACATGTAAACATGTTAGGAATTTGGTGCAAAACAGGACAAGACGGTGCAAAAACAACATGCAATGAATAGTGAATAGATATAAAGTGCAGAGAGTTCAAGTGTTCAGGTCAGTTCAGAGCACAAGTCGGTCCATTCCACTCTGAGTGGGGGTGGAGGGAGGATAGAAGGGGGTCAGGGGGGGACACCAGCAGCGTTGAGGAGCCGGATAGACGTGAGGAAAAAGCTGTTTGAATGTCGGGCCTTCACAGTCTTTAGGGACCGCAACCTCCTGCCTGAGGGAAGCGGGGCAAAAAGACTGTGGCCTGGGTGTGCGGGGTCAACCGTGATCTTCC
Source organism: Electrona antarctica (assembly GCF_951216825.1). NCBI lineage: Eukaryota > Metazoa > Chordata > Actinopteri > Myctophiformes > Myctophidae > Electrona > Electrona antarctica. The sequence goes on from NC_136801.1 coordinate 32,848,561, forward strand.
TGGCCCTCCTCAAAGCCCTACTCCTAAACAGGTCCTCAAGGGGGGGGGGGGCAAAGGGCAGCCAATCACCCTCTCTGCTGATCGTATGACCGTTGGCCGCTGCAGCGGGGAACCAAACAGTGATGGCGAGGGTGATGATGGACTCTATGATGGCAGTATAGAAGTTAACCAGCAAGGTCCTTATGGGAGGTGGAATTTCCTCAGCTGTCTCTTCTGGGCCTTTTTGTGAGGGTGTCGATGTTGGGCCCCCACTTCAGGTGGGGGCCCGTCATTTACACTTTTACACTATCCAAGGCGCTTTACATAGATTGTGCATTGCATTCACCCACACATTCACACACGGATGGCAGCGGAAACCATGCAAGGCACCAACCAGCACATCAGGAGCAGGGGTTCAGTGTCTTGCTCAAGGACACTTCGACACTAACTCTGGGGGAGCCCGGGTTCGAACTGGCAACCTTGCGGTTAATTTAATTATGTATTATTCAAAAGACTTTTGTCACTGACTATACCCCTTATCCCTAAACGTCTTTGCCTTTTTTACTATTTTGCAAAAACATTTAACATTTTTCAACTAGCCGATAGGGCATTAACCAAACGTGATTTTTGATAGTCGACACGAATACCATCAAAATCGGTTTATAATCGATTAGTCGGCGGTAAAATATGATATTTTTTTCCATCCAATCAAGCATTAAAACATTGTGTTCTGAAACGGCCAGCGCGAGTGAAGGATTAATTGCAAAACAGAGGCGGTGAATGCAGGCCGAGTGGAATAGTAAGAGAGTGGCGACACGCTTTGATCTCACCACAAAGCGGGGTGCTATGGGCTATAGTTCCAAACATTGGAACTATCCCATTGAGATAGAATGAGCACTTCCGCATTCCATTGTTACAATGGGAGTCAACGCTAGTGTCGCCACTCTCTTACTAGATTACGCTGAATGCCGCTCTGATTGGCCGAAATTCACAACAGCTGTTAAAAGTCAAGTCAAAGTTGCAAGTCCACAATGACTCACGGATGGACGCGCTGTGAGCTTGTAGATCTGCTATTTTTGATGCGCAAGACCTTTCTACGGCGCAGCATAGCATGTTACGTTGTTGAAAATGTTTGTTCAGTTGGAGAATTGGATACGGAGGAGGATGATGCGATGTTTTTCATACACCCTAAATGTTCAACAACAAGTTACAACCACAGTTCCTTTGGTTTTTAGAAGCTACAAGCTAGGAGGAGGTTATGATTACATACTAGGCTTGCTAGCTAGCAGGCTTACCAGGCTATGAATCAGATGATCAACTACTTCACGACTATTATAACTATGATCGCGCGGCATCGCTGTTTGTTTTTAATAATGCCGCACGCCTGCACTTTTGTTGGATAAGCATGAAGAAAGATGAATAAGAAAAAGAAACATGAAATCACGGCAAGAGCTACTGTAGTTTGACTGTCACCAAACTGGATATTATTGGGCAGAGTGAGGAGGGACAGGCTGCTATATACTACTGTACCGGACGAAACGACGACACGTCTCCAATCTAACTTGTTGAACAAACTACAGTAGTAAACTCACCAATAGTAAACGTATTTACACACTGTAGTTGTCCCCATTGAGCGTATGAGGCATATGCTTTTTGAAAATCTGTCTTAAATGTTGCCAGTGCAGCCACCGCCGCCCACCGCACCTACACGAGTGACGGTGACGGCAAAAACCCACGTACAGTCGGCTTGTATATGATATGAAAACAATCAGCCAGGAAGGGATTAGTACTTAAGTTGGAGAACTACCAACAAAACAACAGAGCTCACAGCTGCATGTCTGCTGTAAAAAAAAAAAAAGAAAATCATAAAAAATATTAAAAATAATATTAACGATTACTCGATTTTTGATTTACAGTGTCGACTACCGTTTTGCTAGTCGAATAGTCGACTAATCGATTTTTATGTTAATGCCCTACTAGCCGATATACATCGGCTGAGCTTGTAGATTGGCTATTTGAACAATTAAAAAATGTTTTTCAATGGCCCGGACGGTTAGCTCAACCGTCTGGGCACCTAGGGCTCCAATTTCGTCTCATCTTTCTAAATACACTGTTTTGGGATTTAGCAGTGGGGAAGGGGTGTTCCCCCACTAAAGTTGGTATTTTGGTTACCTGTCTAAATCCCTAAAACACCTCCGTTACCCGTTATATTATGCATAGGTGTGGTTTGGGCGTTACAATAATTAAAGCAAATTTAACCAATCACCAGTCCACGTGCCATTGCCTTCAAGAGATCCCTTATCCGTTGCCCGTTAGTGCTATATTGCTTCATAGCCTTACGGTCTATAGTCCATGGAAGAGTGTTGCGTTGCTGCCCCCCCCCCCCCCCCCACCCCCCCCCTCGTGTCGTTATTTTTTTTCCTCCACCCCGCACAGAGCCAAGAATACTCGTCTTTTAATTGAGTCACAACTCGCTCAAATCTTGCTCATTTTTTAAATTTCAAAGTACTATGTAAACTACGAAATTTGGGCTTTCATTTGGTATATAGATCGAGCGTGTAGGCCGTCTCTACGAAACGGTATCAAGCGGAAAGGAAAGGTCGGTCAATTGGATTAAACGCCATTTGCTGCGCTATGGGATTGTTGAAACTGAACGAACAAATGCATGGAATTGCGCATAGTCTTTGACTATACAATTATAAACACAATGGACACAAGGAAGGCACTCACTTCTGCTGATTATAGGACAATTACAAAGAGATGCGTATAGGTGAATAAGGAGAGATGACGCAGCCTTACTCCAAGGACATCTCCATGCAGGCGCACAGCCCGCGTCGCTCTACCAAACTAATTTGGCACGGCTTACGGGTATAAGTTACGGGTGGTTTTAAACTCCACTGTCGCTTTCCCAAATGTGTGTGACCAAAATAGCAATTTAGGGGAAAGCGTGCCAACACGCCCATGACCACACCTCTAGGCGCAAATACCGGGTGATGGCGGGTGATGCTGGACGAAAATACCATTAAGGGACAGAGAAAGCTCCTATATTCGTAATTTTCGGGCAGCGGCTGAATTGCGGGCCGTGTTGCGGGTAAAGTCGGAGACGGAATTGGAGCCCCTAGGCTGCTGAGCCAGCCTGACGGCGTGCCGCGGGTTCGACTCCCGATCCCAACGGCCTTTACCGCGTATCTTGCCGCGTATCTTCCCCTCCATCTCTAGGCAGAAAAAGCCAAAGACATATCTTAAAAAAAAATGTTTTTCAAAATAGGATAAGGGGAAAAATAGAGCCCTTAGACTGAATCATTTGCTGTCAAAATAAACACCGGGTCCATTGGAACACATACCATATTGTTTTCCCCATGTCCTGACAAGTCCCTGGATGACAGGGATGATAATATCGTCTCTGTCCAAAAACTGTTACTTTTCAGGATGCACATTCAAAAACAGATCTACAAGAGATCTGCAGAACTATACAAGCTCAGAAACGCATCACTTCGCGCCAAATTTCGAGCTTGTAGATCTGCTACTTTTGGTACTTTTGTGTGACGCTGTAGTGTACAAGCAGGGCATTAATTTACATGCAACAAAAAATACGGAGATAAGAGGTTTCCCGACAGCGACAATAATATGAGTCTCGTTTGAACGAAAAATGTTCGTCGACTACCTTTTTTCACTGAACAGAGTGGAGTTGGAGTGTGCCAAGGTTGGCCTTATAGGTTAAATGCAATAAATGCAAAGAAAACCGAGGTTTTCACATCTCTCACAACAACAGGAGGCACTGTGCTGAAGGAAGTCAAGGACTTCAAGTAGTAATGGAACAAGATCTGAAAGTGAGGAAGGCACTTGCAATGAAGGTCCCGGAATGGCATGACCAGTGTATGGAACTCGAACTCCAATCTCCCCCGACAAATCAAACTCAGCTTCTTCTACGCAACGGTGGAGTCTGTTCTCCTATACGGCAGTCAATGCTGGACCGGCTGAGAGCCAACCCTGCAGAAGTCTCTAGATGGGTGCTACACCAGAATGCTGCGTGCAGTACTTAACATCAGCAACATGTTACTAACAAGACTGTATGAGGGAATGCCAAGGGTGAGCCAGAAAATAGCAGCCAGGAGAATGAGACTAGCAGGACACTGCCAAAGACACCAATAACTGCCAGCCAGTAAATTGGTGCTGTGGGAACCAACACACAGGCACCGGTCACGAGGACGTCCCACACTAACATACTGTACGTGATTGTACTCGAGAATGAATGCTACAGTATATGAAAGACTAAGACTAAGACTAAATATATTGACAATTTCATCAACAAATAAAAACTAGACTAAAATGTTAGGAAGGGTTAAGTGGACAAGATATCAAGTGTAAGTCATTTTACACTTGCATGCTGAAAATAGCTGCTCTACAAGCTCACAACGTGTCACAGGCAGCGTGACACATTGTGAGCTTGTAGATCAGCTATTTTCAGCAAGTGTAAAATCAGCCATTACGACGGCATCAAGGCCCGCCAAGACATTTTAGTCGACAAAATCAGCTGTAGAGTTAGTCGACTAAAATCGTATTATATTTAGTCGACTAAAACTTGACTAACACTAAGAAATTCCAGGTGACTAAAATGTGACTAAAACTAAATGAAAACCATTCAAAAGACTATGGGCTCCAATTTTGTCGCAGCCTTTACCCGCAGCGTGGCCCGCAATTCAGCCGCTGCCCGAACATTACGAATATAGGAGCTTTCTCTGTCCCTTAATGGTATTTTCGTCCTCTTTCAGTTCATGATCACCCCAGCAGCAAATGGGGTTTATTGACCGAACTTTCCTTTTCGCTTCATACCGTTCCGTAGAGACGGCCTACATGCACGAGCAATGAGCAAGATTTGAGCGAGTTGTGACTCAATGAAAAGTGTTCTTGGCTCTGTGCGTGTGGAGAAAAAAAAAGGAACGGCACGAGGGGGGGGGGGGGGGGGGGGGATCTCTTAAAGCCAAGACTGGTGATTGGTTCAATGTGGTTTAATTATTGCAACGCCCAAACCACACCTATGCATAATATAACGGGTAACGGAGGTGTTTAAGGGATTTAGACAGGTAACCAAAATACCAGCTTTAGTGGGGGAACACCCTTTCCCCACTCCTAAAACCCCAAATAGTGGCTTTAGAAAGATGAGACAAAACTGGAGCCCTATGACTAAAACTAAAATCTAAATTTGCTGTCAAAAACAACACTTGTGACCAGCTATAGGCACCACAGTTCAAAATGGTGCAGAGACCTTTTCTCCATCTGCAGAAACCTTTTTCAGGGCCAGAAACGGAACCCAGAATAGCCTGCATGCCCTCTGGCTGTACACTACGCCTTGAGCAGTGATGTCTTCACTGACACGCTGTAGTAGTGTGTGTACTGTACAGTGTACACACACACACACGCACGCATTCACGCCCGTACACACACACACACACACACACACACACACACACACACACACACACACACACACACACACACACACACACACACACACACACACACACACACACACAACAAGCAGTGGTGGGGGAAAAGTACCATAATAGGCCTATATACTACTGTTACGAGTAGAAGTCCGGAATTCTACATTTATTTGAGTCAATAAAGTAACACAGACGAAAAACAGTCTAATTTCATTCTGACCCCTCCACGGAAAGGCCTCGTTGTCCTGACCCCTTATCCATCATTTATACATTATGGATAAATAGTGTGGACTAAGACTGTTTTTCGTCTGTGGCATAAATGTACATGAAGCACCACAAAAGTAAAAGTACTCCTTTCACAAGTTTTCAAACGTATATGAAATGTACACGAATCATTTGAAATCCGATGATCTACAAGCTCACAATGTGTCGCGCCGTGACTGTGTATACAGAACCGTTGTAGTTAATGTATGTTTTGTAATAATAATTCAAATCTACAAAGTAACTAGTAACTATAAAGTATTCAAATAATTGTAATGGAGTAAGAAATAGGCTACAATGTTTGCTTTTGAGATGGAGTGGAGTGGAAGTAAAAGTACAAAGGGTTGATTTTACAATATAAATTGGGGTCTCAGAGATAGAAATGTCATTAAATGGTCCGTAGCTTGTTGCATATCAGGGGTGACAATGGTTGAGAATCACTGCTAGAGCTTCTCTTCTCTTACATGGGGGTCCCTGGCATAGCTTTTCAAAAGGGTCCACGGGCTAAGTAGTGTCATTTTGGGGGTCCTTGACGTGAAAAAGTTTGGGAAACAAAGATAATAAAAAGGCATATAGTACGCCGCATATATCTGGTGTGGCAACAAAGAAAGAGTTATCGTCGAGGCCCCTGCAAACCTCACGGAGAAAAGAAAATAGCCACGCGGGGGTCATGCCTAATGCACAGAGGAAGAAAAATGCATGTATGAAATATACAATCTCATTTGGCAAATTGAATCATTTGCTATTCCTGCAGCAACACCTTTCCCACGAGTGCCGCTGACAAACAACTCGGAAACACGAGCGCAAATAACTATTTAAAAGGGCCTAATGGCCATTTCCAATACCATGCATCATTCTGATCAATCGTACTTATTCGGTTCCTGCACGCCCTGCTTTACCCTTCACCTCCGATTGTGTTTTCCAAATGCCAACAGCAGACGGATCGCTGCCACGGTCTCACAAGTCATTTAGCGACAATGAGGCCAAATGCTAAAACGCTGGTGGGAAAGAATGCAGCGCACAGTCGCACACACACCCCCACGGCCGCTGTCGTCAGATTTGGGGAGAGAAATAAGCAACCAGGTCTATGAAAACAAGTCTATGAAAACAAGCCCAAAAGATACTATATAGAGCGTCGCAGTCCCGCCCCCTTTCATGACGACGCCAGGCCCAGGAAATGAATCCCAATGCATTTTTCCCATAGACATTTCAAAAAGTATTTATTTAAAGACATTTTAAGCGTCGTACAAAGCCAACTCGAGTCGTGACAAATCATGACAACAAACACAATATTTTGGACCAAACAAATAATTACAAAGAAGAAAAACAACAACAAAAGTGTTGTAATCTGCCGTTTTTTTCTACTTTCTAATTATTTGTTTGGCCCAAAACATTGTGCTTATTGTCATGATTTGTCACGACAAGAGTTGGCTTTGTCCGCAGCGTAAACGTCTTTAAATAAATACTTTCTGAAAAGTCTATGAGGAAAATGAACAGGGATTTATTTTCCGGGTCTCTCGAGGGGGCGGGACTGCGACGCTCTATAGGCTAGCCAATCTACAAGCTCACAATGGGGATTCTGCGGACAAATACATTTGGGGTCCTTGCCATGAAAATGCTTAAGAACCACTTAAAGCAAAAATTAAAAGTCCATAGACTTGGCTGCCACATGACGTCACAAGTGAAAGCCAGACGTTGGAGGAGCTAGCGCCCCTCGAAAAGTTTTCAAAGTCATCCTTGGCAGTGTGGGCCTTTTAAATGAGTTAACATAGCTTTCCCCTGAATACACGCACGCACGCACAGCGTCGCACGCACGCACGGCGTCGCACGCACGCACACACTCGCACACGCACACACACACACACACACACACACACACACACACACACACACACACACACACACACACACACACACACACACACACACACACACACACACACACACACACCTCAGAGCAAATTAAATCTGTCTCTCTCTCTAGTCGCGATTGCAACAAACGCACTTGCGATGGGATTTCTGCACGAGTGCCCGCCGTGATTGTCTTAATTACACTCAGGGCTCCTCGAAATGAAGAATCAAACCGAGGCAGACAAACCCACTCCGCCCCGGCGTGAAATATCACATTAGTGTGCGTGATATTATTGTGGGAGTATAATATGACCACAGGCAGAGTCAAGCAGTCATTAATTTTGCGCGCGTCCCGTTGACAGTATGGGGAATGTGAGTACAGTCTCTAATGAACGATGGCACATGGCGATACCTTCTATTTAATCTGGAGGAATGGCGACTCATGCTAATTGGAACTATCTCCCCGGGACCACCTCTAAAGCTGCAAAGTGGATAAGATCCACGGCATTGTCTGGACACACAAGAAAATATTTTTTTAATGACTTCGCAAAGACAGCAGGCTTGCCTTTGTAAATGAGACATTGACAGAGCATAGGCATACAAAGGCTAGGACTACGGCACTCGTATGTTGTGTCATATTGCATAATGATTTGTGTACAATGTGTTGGTCGGCGCAAGCAGTGAAGCCTACATCACATCTAATCACAGCGTTGCTGGCGGGCAGAAACGTATGGTGTTTTTTGCATAAATTAACACATTGACTCCCATGGGAATCCATAATAAACATCGAGTGCCCTGCCGTGTTTTTCACTAACCTTTGAAGAAGCACCCGTCCATTATCGTCGTTCCGTTTCATGAAAATCCACCTTAAAATGGTGCGATGGTTTGTTTTAGCTGTTCGAAAATCATCCACCACTCCGACAACAACAACAACCCGCGAGGAACAAGGAAGCACGGGCGGAGCCAATGCGCCCCATAGACAAACATTGCGCCTCAGTTTCCCAGAAGCCCTAGCAAGCCAGTTTTAGGTTTCGATTTCCGGTTACGTCATCCGAACGTGTCGTCTTCGTCACTCTGTCCGAGGGAATCCACGTCAAGTCTTAAAAGTGATTTAAAAAAACGGCGAATAAAACATATTAAACAAAAGACGGGTTTAGCGTGTTCCGCAGGGAAAAACAAAGGTGAAAAAAGTCAAGTTTAGCGTGATCCGCAGTAAAACTGGTAATGTCTCATTGATCATACTAGACTAGAGTGTCACACAAAAGTAGCAGATCGACAAGCTCGTAATGTGGTGCGAAGCGACGCGTTTTGAGATTGTAGATCTGCTACTTTTGATGCTTGTTGGATTTTGACGATATAAACACATGCAGTCAGTACAGAGTGCCGTTCCAACTACGTGACGTCCAGGTGCAGTTAGGGTTATGGTTAGCGAAAAGGTTTAGTAGTGTGGCGAGTCAGACTGGTAATGCGTCGGAATAGTAGGCTTCGGAATGCCGGGGTGTAACCAGACACGGTATTTATATGTACCGTATATTGTCCTGAATATAAGACGGCCCCCATTTTTCAAGACTCATTTGTGGGAAAAATAACATTGAATGTCAAATAGTCTAGTCCCCGATTATAATACGACCCCGTTTTTTTAAAATATTTAGATTGAAAAAAAACGTACTCTTATATTCAGGCCAATAGGTACTTTTCTACTATAGTACTAGCCAGAATTTTCATTTAGTTTTTCACTCCATTGTTCAGACTGAAAGCCCACATTCCCACTGCAGTTTCTGGGATGGCCGTTGCAGTCTTCGGCGATTCGTTCACCCCCTAACCAATCAGAATAGCAGCAAAGCAGACGACGACGTTGTCAAGCGGCCCTTACTCATGTTGTCATGTTGTTGGCTACCTGTTGCTAGCCAAACAAACACTGTCAAACATGTCGGGATAATGATGTTACTAAAAACCTGTCGTTATAAACTGCATTTATCAAAGGGCGATGTGCAAACGTACGCTCTACATTTTGGCGGCCAACAACCTCAGTTACAATATTGTGTGAACGGCTCTACCGCAAGTCACCGCAGAGGTGGCCTCCATACATGTGACAGGCATGATGTGACAGCGTCACCAGACTTGAATTGCCACAACATGGTTTTTTTATGGCCATGGCTAGCGATTCAGGCTACTACAGTACGCTGCTTTTCCAAATGCTAATACAAAGGTCAAAGGTTAATTCATGGCAACAAAGCTATAGCCAAGAGGAGAATTAGCAAGAGAGGCCAACTTTAACTTTAACTTTATTTCCCGTATCTGCGTGAGGTGGGCGGTAACATTATTAGGAGACGGGAAGAATGCTGGAGTCTATTCATTTCCAATGGGAGAGTGAACGTGAACACAGCTTCTGAACCATTCCTTAACTCCATGGTCACTGAACTAAATACTGGACCCAATCATCACAAGGCACACAATATTTACAAGATATTCATAGTAAAGTGGCTTCTTTTAGCGAGACAAATCAGGAGAACATCTACTTTGTTAATGACATTTCTTTATCCCAGCAACAAACTCTCACGAGATTTGAGATGAGTCCGGAAGCCTCTCTCTGTCCATCTGCAAATTCACGGACAACACATAGGGGGCTCTGACCCCATATTTAAGATGAGAATATGTGAATAATTATGTGAATATTATAACGTGACATAATTAGAGCTGGCATACTTGGTCTGCATATTGAGACAGGCAGATGTAGGCACGGTTGGGGAGGATAGATTATGTAGTCTGTGTGATCTAAAGGAAATTGAAAATGAAATGCCATTCTACAACTCTATTAGGGAGAGACTTTTTAATAAGATAGATCCAAATCATGAATTTATATGGTTGGAGGACTTCGAGAAACTAAAACGACTATTTCAAAAGTACACCTTTTCATTTGCCTCATTCCTTGAAAAGGCCTGGTCAATGAGGAGGAGGGCCATTTACATGGCCTTGTTTATTTGTTTTCATTTTGTATAAATGTTTGTTCAAATACTGTACAAATATGTATTTAATAATGCATTTTGGAATATGAATGAATGTAATGTCAGTTAAATAAATATTTCATTCATTAATTCATTCATTATTTAAAAGTGAAATAAAATGTGTGTTCCAATTCTATTTTCCATAACTGTCTTAGACTCTTGGTTGATGGGAGCTGATTTTGGAATCATGCATGCATTACCGCCACCTACTAGACTGAGTGTGGAGGGGGTGGTGGAGGTCAGGGAGAAGCAAACCACGCCTACTATATTTAGGAGACCATTTGTAGGCTTTGTGTACCATTTCGCCTCTAGTGGCTCCAATGAAGTTGGCCCATCTTCATACATAAACCATCTTTGGCTATAGTTAAGTACAGTAATTTGTCTTGGATATCTTACCTGTCCTGCCATGGCATTTTCACAGACCAGCGTCTCATAATCGATAGCGAAGACTGGGGCGTTATCGTTTATGTCCAGCACTGTAATGAGAGTGATTCCTTTTCCAATCTGGGTTGGGTCCTCTGAAAGACATAGAGAGAAGACAGAAAGGTGAATTATAAATTCAGAACTGCAGCATCACTCCCAACATTTATAGTATATAGTAGTAGAGCATATCAACTATATACAGCATAGTGGTACAGTTGCACATGCTATTTATCTTTTTTTTTTTAACAATTAGAGAGAGAGAGAGAGAGAGAAAGAGAGAGAGAGAAAGAAAAAGAAAGAGAGAGATTCATTTCTACTGTATGTCCTGCCAGCCAGGCCAGCCAGCCCTTTTTCAGCAAACTTTGCTATTCACTCAGCCTTTAAAAAGGCCGTGTGTGTGTGTGTGTTTACGCACGCGGGCCAATTTATGGAATATTGATCTCCCCTCATGTGTTTTTAATTAATCACAAAGGTCGAGCGAAATGAGGCAACTAATCCAAAAGTGCTGCTCTAATGAAAGAGGCCGATGTGCCCATGCAGCTCGGCCTGACATCCCCCTGGCCGCTCCGGCGGGCATATCGGGCCAAGAGTGATCAGCCCAGCTAATTACACTCCGCCGCGGAAAACAAATGCGAGTGCAGTTTTCCACCACTGTGCGTAGTTGAGGATTTATGCCTCCCCTCCACGTCCGCCTGCCTGTCTGCCTGTCTGCCTGTCTGCCTGTCTGCCTGTCTGCCTGTCTGCCTGTCTGCCTGTCTGCCTGTCTGCCTGCCTGTCTGCCTGTCCGCCTGCCTGTCCGCCTGCCTGTCTGCCTGCCTGTCTGCCTGTCTGCCTGCCTGTCTGCCTGCCTGTCTGCCTGTCTGCCACGCACCAGCGGCTTAACGGCCGTGTCTGAGAGCGCTACTAGTCGGACGGTGATTCGGGCTGGCGTTGACACCATGCTGACTACAGAATGACGCTACAGATGATGACATTCGGGGGAGCGGCGGATGATTTGACGGTGATAAAAAGGACGCGTATCGCCTCGGGGGGTGTGTGTGTCTGTGTGTTTGTGTGGGGGTTGGGGCTGTATAACTGTTGTCGGTGGCTTTTTGGTGACTGGCGGCGGCTCGAGTCATTCCCTCATGCTACCAAGACTCTTTCTGTCAGTGGGGTAGGGTAACTAAGTACATCAAGTCCTTTTCTTTATGCAATCAAGTTATCTGTAAATAATATGTATATTGCTTTCAATCATTTTTTTTTTAAATGCTTTGTTGTACACAGGTTGAGGCCTCGTATAAGCTCTTTGGGCTTCTTGCCTCCTCCTAGCATTTTCCTTTTTTATTTTCTACGTATTTTCCCTTTTGTATGGTTTGTATTGTAAGTATTCAAAAAGGTTTAGTCATTTAAATGACACACATCTCACATCTGTTCTATACAAATTACAGCCTGCACATAATTGTATATCCACTCAAAGTCCTAACTCTGAGAGGGGGACTGGAAGGTGGTCTGGGTTAGGTCTAATGATCATTATTGCATCTTTATCTGAAAGAAAACATTTCTTAGGAAGGAGAAATAAAGGTTGGTTTGTATAGCCCATGGACGATCAAAATCAGTTAATTTCGATGTGGTGTCATGATTATGGTGATGTTGATATGGTCCTGATGTTGACTATCAAGGAAAATTCAAACATGACACTTACATGTCAAAAAGGTTGCCGACCCCCGTTTTAAGTAAGAGATTGAATAAATAAAAATGTCAGCACTTCCATCACCGCTATAAATACAGTCATGAGGACATGCATCGCAGTGGGGGGGGGGGGGGGGGGGGTTGCCAGTTTGATGTTTCTTTGCTCAGAACAAGCACTCAAGAATCACTGCGTGTCAGAGGCGAGTGTCTCACGCAAAGGGACTGCTGTGACATTTCGCATGTCATTCTCGCATTATTATTAACTATGCTCCCCTTTGTTGCTATTTCTAGCGAGAGAGCTAGAGCGCACGTGCATTTTTATACTTTCTTTTTTTCCCCAAGCAACAAACAGAACACAGCTATAGTCCTTCATCCGTGTAAATAGCAACACAACATCCTTCTGAGGTTAAAAGCAATCGAGAGTTAAGAAAAAAACAAACATTGATACGCTTTTCTTTTTGAACATTTTGTATCTGTTGAAGACGTGACGGGCGGCACCGTCTGGGGAAAGGAAACTGCCGTCGGAGCAGACGGACGCACGCCTTTTGTTGTCTCACTTTGTTGTTGTCGCTGGTCTTTTTTTTACAACGCCACGGCGACGGCTGTTTTAACTCGTCAAAACCGGGAAAGCGATCCGTTTTTTTTATTTTAACCAATTTTAAAACCATAATTGCTATTCAAAGGTAGCAGAACTACAAACTCATAGTGCGGCACAAAGTGACGCTATATTTGAATAATCCTGAAAATGTGTTCATATATATATATGGTCTGCGGCGGCCAAATACATATAATTGTGGGTTGTCCTTGACATGAAAAAGTTTTGAGAACCACTGACTCTCAGAAAAGTGTTAGGATGTAGAAGACATTAAGTAGATATCGGCCTCATGGGTCTTAATGGGTTAAAGCGCTCGTCATCACACATGTCGGCAGCACAGCCACCACCCCCTGTTGTGTGCGTGCGTGCGTGCGTGCGTGCGTGCGTGCGTGCGTGCGTGCGTGCGTGCGTGCGTGCGTGCGTGCGTGCGTGCGTGCGTGCGTGCGTGCGTGCGTGCGTGCAGCCCCATGGCTGCTGCAGCAGACCAGAATAACTTCCTGGGCTTTAGGAGGAAAGACTCTTGAGAAACTGGACTCACAAGCCAAGGGCTTCGGGGTCTGGTCTGATTGGCCAGATCTCAACGACCTCTGCCATTGGACAGGAGTCCAGCTAAAATGGGCAAAAAACAACGAACATGTGCCCATCTCTGATGGATTAATTACAGACTCCAGCGTGGTAGTGGAGGCTACCCTCACCCACCATGCAGGGAAGGGACACTAGACTACAGGAAGAAACGGCAAGAAGGGTTCTGCTTAGTACAAAACAGACTGAAGCCAAAGAACACTGGCGTGGCCTTGGTGTTGATTCAGCCGATCACTCTGTTTCACATTGGCTGTACAAAAAATTTGCTATTGGGGAGGATGTTTTCAAATTCACCATCAAAGCAAGACTGCATTACCAACTTAGTACAATCTGGTATCCTGACACCCACACTCCACTCTGTATAAACCATCATGATTCTGAACAACACCCAGAATCGATCGCACACATAACAAATGGATGTAGTGCATAAGAAAAAATTGTATATTGCTCACCACGACTTGCCAAATACAAATACTGTTCTGTTTCCGCTGTTATGGGCAGTTTGTGTCAACCCCGTTATATTTGTTTCCTTGTAAAATGTATTGTAATTTGTGGATTCAAATAAAGAACTAAAGTGTGTGTGTGTGTGTGTGCGTGCGTGCGTGCGTGCGTGCGTGCGTGCGTGCGTGCGTGCGTGCGTGCGTGCGTGCGTGCGTGCGTGCGTGCGTCAGCCGAGCCATGAGTCCCATGATAGGGCAGGGGCCTATCTCCTGTTTCTGTAGCGTGAGGCAGCTTGATGTACAAGTACACCCCCTGGACATGCCGCTAGTATGTCGCAGGGACTTACCCCCAATACAACACGTGATGCTGAGTGTCAAGCAGGGAGGCTGGGTCCCATTTTTCAGAGTCTTTGGCATGACCCGACCAGGGATCGAACCCCGACCTCCCAGTCTCAGTCTCAGTCTCACTCTAACCACAAGGCCACTGAACTGAGGTACACATGTATTGTACTCAATTTTGAGGTACTGGAGTATTTCCAATTGTCATACTTGTCCACATCTCAGAGGCCATTATTGCATTTAAGTACATTCTGACGCCATACTTTTGTCGTTTCACTCAAGTTACATTTAAAATCACACCAGTGTGAAGTGAGTGGTGCAACTCCGTGTGGGGGTTTCCGGGGGGGGGGGGGGGACCCCAGGAACGCGGCCAGGGGGGCGGGCCGGTTCCGGCGTGCCACCCCACGTCCAAAATGGTTGAGAAATGACAGAGTTACCGTGCAGCGGTCCCTGTACTGTACTGTACTGTACTGTACTGTACTGTACTGTACTGTACTGTACTGTACTGTACTGTACTGGCACACCCGAAAGCATCATATATACAGTTAAGATGTGCGTGTGTGTTTGTGTGTGTGTTAGGTTGCGCACAGGTGGTGAAAAACAACCATGTGGTTTTCGTGCTCATACCCAGCTACCCAGCCACCCAGCCACCCAGCCACCCAGCCACCCAGCCACCCACACACATAGCTTTTGATTGATTGAATATTTTATTAGGCAACATATAAATGCAAACAGCACAATGTACAGTCAGGCATTTTTGTCCGAAAAAGGATTACACCGAAGAAAGACCTTGCGGCCTTGTTTCCATTCGGGTCCCATCCACTCACACATGACATGAATAATAATTTAACACAGTAACAACAGTTGATATAACAGCATATCAATTTCCTCTAAACATGAAATATACAGTATGCATAGGTTGGGGCTGAAGTTAATCGGAAGGGGATTATTAGTATAAAGAGGCTGGGGCGATCACCTCCTCTCCCTTTGACCTGCTGATAGGTGAATTTTTAGGCCTGTCTTGAAGGAAGCCAGCTCCGTAAGGGAGTGGTTGCACCACTCAAAAAATACCGGATTTTACTTGTAAAAGGGTATTTCCACGTTTAAGTATTGATACCTATAATTACTTAAGTAAAACCACCAGCCCTCAGGCGGCAGTGGTCAGTGGTAGAGTGGCCGGTAGAACAGCCGGACAGGGCCTGGGCCATGGCTCAGTGGTCCAGGCACCTTGGCTGGTAATCCAGTCTGGCAGTGTGCCGCGGGTTCGACTCCCGACGGCCTTTACTGCATGTCTTCCCCCCCATCTCTCTCCCCATCTCCTGTCAGCCTACTGTCTGTCCCTCCATAAAATATATAAAATAAAGGCGAAAGCCACAAAAAAAAAACATAAAAAAACGAACAGCCGGACAGGAACCGCGAGATTCGGTTTCTTTCCTCCGCCATCTGTGTATGAATGTATGGGTGAACGTAAACCACAATCTATGTAAAGCGCCTTGGATAAAAAGCGCTATATAAATGCACCATTTACCATTTATTACCCTCTGTGACCTTGGCTTGACGGACCAACAAAGGGTGCGCGTGCAGGCGGCTCCGCGTCACATTAGCATACAAGGCATGCAGCCGCAGCCCGGCCCGGGCCTTAGTCAGCAACTCCCTGACTGTCCCTCTATCTGTGCAAGGCACGACACCATCCACGTACACCACAAGCTGCAGGGAGGAGGCCCGGAGGTCATCGCCGCCCCCCTCTACCCACCCAGCATGTGAATTAACATTACCCGACAGCCCTCTCATCCTGACCCGGATGACTCCATGCTAGGATGTATGTATTTATTATAGGCATGGTCGGTGGGAGGGGAGGGGGTTGGGGGTTCGGGGGGGACGTGGTGGGGGTTACGGTGTATAGCTGTGTACGATCTTAACAGCAATTTTGGATTCGGTTTTATAGTCGGATAGTCTTTTCAGTGATATTTCAGTGATATTTCAGTGATATTTCATTTTGGTCGTATTTAATTAATCATCTTAAATGTTTTACTTTTAGTCTTTTTAGTGTTAGTCGACTAAATATAAGATTGCACTCGACTACATCTACGGTTGATTCAGTCGACTAAAATGCATTTTTGGCGTGCCTTTTGATGCCGTCGCAATGGCCGGTATTTACACGTGGTTGCATTCTGAAAATAGCAGATACACATCTTCAGAGCACAACCAAACATACATAAAAGGACTAGTTCTACCGGGTCTCTTGTCCTCCTCTAGTCCCTCCCTAATATTTTAGTCTACCCTTTATTTGTTGACAAAAATGGCAACATTTAGTCTTAGTTTTAGTCATCAGCTTAGTTTGTATTTTGTTTTCATCAGGGAAAATAGGTGTGTGTGTGTGTGTGTGTGTGTGTGTGTGTGTGTGTGTGTGTGTGTGTGTGTGTGTGTGTGTGTGTGTGTGTGTGTGTGTGTGTGTGTGTGTGTGTGTGTGTGTGTGTGTGTGTGCATGCGAGGTGGTGACTCATCTGGGACACAGCAGGACAGAGAGACCCACAAGGCTTTACTGACAACATCCTCCTTACAATCGATGACAGCACAAACAGATTATTATGATGTGTATGTATTTGAGCCCAAAGTGATGTCACTGCACTTGCCCAGCACGCTCCATGGCCCAAAGAACTGATGTTGCGTTCGCACGGGCAGATGCAGAGATGCAAATATGCGTTGCGAGTTGATTTGGAGCAGCTATACATGCTTCATTACGTCTTCCCAAAACAAACTGGTCAGGCTCCTACTTGGCCTCACCCCCCGAACCCACCTCACCCCTGCCCACTTTGACAGACTGGAATGGCTTAGGGTCGACGACAGAGTACAGCATCTTGCAATGGGTCTGGTCCACAAGATTCGATACTCCACCAAGATACCCATGTACCTGTCTAGATACTTCCTTAATGTTAACGAAGTCCACACCCACAACACCAGAGGGAGTGCAACGAACCATGTACAACCCAGATTCGGCACAAACAAGGGACTAAATTATTTTCGCTCCTATGCCACCAAAATGTGGAACGCCCTACCAACAGTCATTAAGACATGCAAATCCCTTGACTCCTTCAAAACCGCTCTCAAAGGGCACCTACGGATGGCTGCAATTCGAAACTGGCCCCCGTAAAATCTGAATCCCCCCCCACCTTTTTCCCTCACTGTAGATGTTTCTTTTCCCTTTTTACCTCCATTATGATGAATTCCTGTTCTGTTCTTTGTCTATATAGAAGTGTCTATTTGTACGTCTCTAAATGTTTTGATGAATTGAACATGGTGGACCCTATTGTAAACAAGTGTAATGCTTAATTGGGTTGTCCACTCACAGTTAACAACCTTTGTATTGAGTTTGTGCTTGAAATGTACTGTAATTCTGCAAACTGTTAATAAATATTTCAATCAATCAATCAATCTTCGTAATGTCATGTCGCTGTCTTCCATTGACAACAAACGGTAGACATCTTTTACATCTGCCTGTGTGTGAACGCACCATGACAGTAGAAGAAAGAAGAGTAGAAGAATGGCCTTTCATTTATTTTATATTAAAGTGTTGTTTGGGTATGTGGGCCCTGGCCATGTTGAAATGTTGAGTAATGTAGTAAGAGAGTGGTGACACGCTTTGATCTCGCCGCAAAGCAGGTGCCTATGGGCGATAGTTCCAAACATTGCTCCTATGGCTGGAACTATTCCATTGAGATAGAATGAGCACTTCCGCATTCCATTGTTACAATGAGAGTCAACGGGAGTGTCATTACTCTCTTTTATACTACTCTGGTTGAAACATACCCAGGTGGGCCTGGAGTTAATGGTGAATGGTAAATGGTGCATTTATATAGCGCCTTTATCCAAGGCGCTTTACATAGATTGTGCATTACATTCACCCATTCACACACACATTCATACACCGATTGCAGCGGAAGCCATGCAAGGTAACAACCAGCACATCGGGAGCAATTAGGGGTTCAGTGTCTTGCCCAAGGACACTTCGACATGTAGACAGGAGGAGCCGGGATTCGAACCGCCGACCCATGGATCATTGGACGACCTGCTCTACCTCTTGAGCCACAGTCGCCCAAGGTTACACAAGGTTGTTCCTGACCCAGAGTGCAGTGGTGTACTAAAGACCTGTAATTTTGAGGTATTTTTACTTTACATAATTATTTCCACTTTCCAATACTTTTACTTCTATACTCCACTACATGTAGGAAACAAATATTGTACTTTAACGCCACTGCATTTATTTAAAAACTGTAGTTACTTTGTGGATTTGGATTATTATTACAAAATATACATTAACCACATACAGTAGCAGATCTACAAGCTCACATAGCGATGCAACGCATTGTGAGCTTGTAGATTGGCTATTTAAAAAAAGATTTTTAAACATTTGAAAACTTTGAAAGGGAACATTCTGCACAATGGGTACCTTTTCTTTTGGTACTTAGGTACATTTTTATACCAATACTTTTGTACTTTTACTCAAGTACATTTTGAATTCCGGACTTGGAACTAACACACTCAGCTGTGGCAGCTGTGACTCTGTCTCCAAGACAAATTTCTCCCAAGGGAGACAAATAAAGACAACCTTGAACCTTGAACCTTGAACCTTGATCTGTTGTATTTTGTGCTACATAAGCAACACTGGCAGACAATAAAATAAGTTACACAACAGGTAGTTCCGACCAAGCAATCTGATGGGTTGAAATAGCTATATCTAGCAGTGCTTCAGAGGAGCGTGACAGCACACCATGCTCCAAACGAACATGACAGCACACCTAATCAAAATACCCCCCAAAAATCAGACAGTCTCGCAGCGCAGAGTCGCAGAAAGGTTATTTTGAGATAGAAATGTTCTGTGCAATATGAATATATTTTGATATGTTTCATTGTGAAGGTAAAGTGTCGCTAAGTGTTGTATAAACACATGACGAGAGGGCATCACCGTTGTGCCAATCACAATAGCGCACACCCTCTTGTGTTATATTGCTCACATGAAAACATTTAAAACCACGTAAAACATTATTCTCCGGTGCAGGCGCATGCAGAGACCAAACCGCACCAATGATTCGTCATGCAACTCCTTGCAACTATTATCCCCAATGGCAGTTCAAGGAGTTGTATTGTTGACCTTAAAACGTCCATGAAGGAGTTGGGCTCGGCGGACAGCGCAGCATGCGAGTGTGGCGACCCCGAGCAGACTGCCGACCACATAATCACCACCTGTCCTCTGTACAGACCTCCTTCAGAGGCTGGCCTCTTCCACGTGGGACCTGACCTCTGTACAGACCTCCTTCAGAGGCTGGCCTCTTCCACGTGGGACTTGTCCTCTGTACAGACCTCCTTCAGAGGCTGGCCTCTTCCACGTGGGACCACCTGACCTCTGTACAGACCTCCTTCAGAGGCTGGCCTCTTCCACGTGGGACCACCTGACCTCTGTACTCCTTCAGAGGCTGGCCTCTTCCACGTGGGACCACCTGACCTCTGTACAGACCTCCATCAGCCATGCCATGGCCATCAGGCCATCAGGCATTTAACAAACTGCCCCGCCGATAGGATGGTTGTGTACACAGTGGGGACCTCATGTTTTTGTATGATCTTTGTGTATATGTTCTCTGTGTTGTTTTGTTGTGGGTGTTGAACAGACCTAATATGTGAAAAATATCCTTCGGGACAATAAAAACTATTATAAATGTGATATGAAGACGATAAATGAATGAAGAAGACCATAGTAAAAGCTGCATTCATGGTCTGGAGAGGGCAGTTGTTATTTTGCAGACGGTTAAAAAGGTATATAGGAGATGTGGCCAGTCGCCGGCCACTCTAGCTCATATGTTCTGGCACTGCACTAAACTAACATCATATTGGCAAAGTATATTTAAATCACTGTCAGACATTGTTGGAAAACCTTTTGACCCGGATCCACTGACAGCAGTTCTAGGAGCCAAAAGCCCCGGGGTCAAAATTTGTCTACTTTCCAATATAACATGGTCAAATATGTGACTCTACTGGCTCGCAGACTGATACTGTTGAATTGGAAGCAAGCACAGGTTCCGACTCAAAACTACACTTATGAAAGATGTTATGCACTATTTGCAATTGGAAAAGATAAAGTTTGAATTGAGAAGGAGTGAAGATAGATTTTACCAGACATGGCAACCCTTCATTGACTATTTCAATAGGTGCACACTAACCCCTCCTACACAATAGATAACATAATCAAAAATTGGAAAGGAAAAAAATAAAGGAACTGAGTGTTTTTTTTCTTTTTTTTCTCCTCTCATTTAAAAAGAAAATGTCGTGTTGGGAAAGTTTGAGAGCAAGAGTGTCTGTCCTGTTGTCTTTATTTTGTTTGTCTGTTCACATTTGTCACTGTTTAACTGTTTTTAGTTTTTTCTTGTTTATCACATTTATGTACCTTTTTTATTATGTATTGTATTTGGAACATTTACACTACCTGTCGCTATTTTTTTCATTTTATGTCACTTAATTACTCATTATCTGTCAATGATATTCTGAAGTTATGTCATAATACAAAATGCCTAATAAAAACAGTATTAAAAAAAATAAAAAAAAGTATATAGGGCAGTGGCTCAAGCTCCCTTTGATGACTCCTAAAACGTCTACAGAGAGTGTGGACTGTACCTTCCTCATGCATATTATCTGAATCTGCAGTCTGCACCCTATTCTCAAACTTGTCCAGACTGTCCTTGAGTTGAGCGAGCCTTTCCCTTGAAGTGAATTTATCACCACCTCAATGGATAAGAAGCTATAACAAGTCGCTGCATTAGAAAATAAAGTGATGTGTGGTCGCGGGATGCTGGATTTGGTGCATACATATACTGTTAAGGTACTTTCAGACGGGCATCGATTAACGCAGACGTTGTTGGCTGGATCAACCACAGGTCTGCTCCAGGTCTGCTCAAGGGGGTGCCAACTCATGGGCGTGCCAACTCAAGCGTAAAAAAAAAGCTCAACACAATCCAGGTCTATAGTCAGTTGCAGGCGTGTTCACAAAACGTGTGCAACAATTTCCCATGACCGCGGCCACGTAAATACGTCGCCCCTCAAAAAGAAAACGCAGGTCTCATTGAAAATGAATTACTAGGCGCTTTATTCGCTGCCCATCTGAAAGGGGGCTTTACTGTGCGACACTTACGGCTCTCGATGGCGAAGATGGTGAGGTTGTGGACAGAGTTGACCTCTCTGTCCAGCAGCTTGGCCGTGCTGATGACTCCGCTCAGGGCATCGACGTTAAAGAACCGCTCCAAGTCCGTGTTCCTGTCTATGGAGTACCTGTATATGACATGCAGACAGACAGACAGACAGACGCCTGGATTAATGTTCCTGTCTATGGATAGTACTTGGATATGACAGACACACGCCTGGATTAAAGCACTTTGAGTGCCACCTTGTGGCCAAAAGCGGTGGCACTTGGGTGCCACCGGATCAGAGGCAGATCTTACTATGATGCACGTCCGTTTTGTCGCTATCTTAAATGCATGTAGCAAATGCGCTAATGGTAGCGAGCTAAGGCCGCATACTTTCTCCAGAAATGTAAATCTGTAATGAGCGCCGAAGCTCGTCGATTTGATCAATACCACGGACAGCGTTGTAGTTTCCGAGAAAACAACGAGAAAAGACCATGGCTAAAACAGAAGCTAACGGATGTGTGTGCGCATAAACAGTGCAGGCGGTGCCCTAGCAACCGGGTCAACCAGAGCGATTCCAAAAATAGAAAACAGCAAGGCTTTCTTGTCGATATAAAAATGCCTTAGAACGAGTATACTCTTATGAGTATACTCGTAATGTTTGTAACGGTGAAAAGAGCCCCTCCCCCATGTGCAGTTCCTACAGTTGGAGATTTCATTGAAAGGGAAACCTAACCAGCCATCGTGAAATTATGTCCTCATACAGGTCTTTAAATAGGATTTTTGCCAATCTGGGAACCCATTCAAAAAAATAAAATAAAAACTCTGGGGCCCGGCTTGTTTCAATGCCAGGATTGTTCACGACCCCTAATGCACATTTTAGTCTGGCTTCCTGCTATAGGGCCTGCATGCCCTCCCCTGGGCTGGGCAGGGGTTAACCAACACATACTGTTCTGCCGTAGTCTGAAAACCCACCTCTTCAGACTCCATCTTAGCCCGTAGCACTTGCCGTACCACTTGCCCTAGCCTCGACGACCTTACTGGCGTATGCACAGGCTCGACTTATGTAACTTAGATAGCATTTTATGTATAGACATAGCACTCTATATACATATATCTATATATATATACGCATAGTTTCTTTATATAGATATTCCACTGTTAGGCTCTTATACGTATGATTCTTGATGACTATGTTTTTATGTATTATTAGGATATATTACCATGTTTTGTTCTTGCTTACTGTAAATCACTCTGGATTAAGAGCGTCTGCTAAATGCCTAATTTTGAAAATTGTACACCTATATCCAAACTTAACATTTAGAACCCAACTGACCTCATCTTGCTCATTAATCCAATGAATCCAATAATTCAGAAGCAAGGTTTTCTTGTTTGTCTTGTTTAATGTATTTCTTGAATGCATGAACTCCGTATGTAGGACTGGAAAAAACTAGGACTTGCGCAAACAAAACATGCATGTATCAATTGAGGTGGAAAGTATAGTCTAGCATTAAATGCAGACTAGATTACTCTACACAGAAGGAATTGACATGAAATAGTTATATTTTATTTAATTTTGAGGTGTGCGCAAGCCCCTCCTATATGCCAAGCTTTGTGTGTTTGTGTGTACCCCATAGCGATGATTTGATTGGCTGAACAATGTATGTATTGAGGATAAAAAGTGAGGACAGAAAAGCGAGGATGCCAATTGTGATTGGCCGGAATATGATGATATATGATGATAAGAGCGCCCCTCACTTCACACAGGTGTGCTTTTTTAATCAGTGACTAAATTGATTATGCCAATTAAGCACTTAAGTCTTTTATTATGCTTTGTGTTACAATGCAGGTGTGCAAAAAATAATAAAATAGCTGATCTACAAGCTCACAACGGAACTCAACACTGCTATCTTCATTATTTACTTTTTCATGTAACTTTCCTGTTCAACCCCGGATTTGAACCCGCAATTGTGCTGACATTTATTTATTTATTTTACCAATGAGCTAATAGTGCCTGCTTGCTTATTGGAGGAATTGAATGTTTTACCATCAGGTCAAAATCCGTGTCAGATCCATGTGTCTGGGTGAGAAATGACCTTTGACAAGATGTAATTGTCTCAATAGAAGAGCAGGGTGACAAAATACAACAGCCCCAATTGTATAAGCCGCATTGCATTAACATACTCTGCCATACAGATTGGACAAAATTACATTTTATTCATTGACAAAGTAACAGTGCCCGCCTTCATTGTAAGCTTGAAATAATGGTGATATTGATTCCCAGTCACCCAGCCCTACCCTTAGGAGAGATTCCACCCGACATATTTTCATTGCAAATCGAATCTTTTTATGGTCATTGCATTACGTTTGTGATAATTATTTAAAATGTAAAGTTGGTTGTGGAAAAAAGAAAAAAAGGGCCGTTTTCAACTTTTTTCCAACTGGTGATAAATGATGTATCCCCATTGAAAGTCCTGAGGGTCGAGCATTGTGCACGTTAACCATCTCTTATTTCGGGAGGAACATCACAACTTCAATTAAGCTTCATATCCAAAGGGTGTTATTGTAATGTAATTTGACTCCTTGGTATAGCATTAGCTCCACAATAATGTTTAATTTCAGACAGATGTATAGCACATAACATATTGCGGAAGAAACCGATAACATTCAGTGGCACAAAAGAGGCAATTTACGTCCAACAATAGAGTAGTAATTTGATTCCCGAGATTAAGATTACAAACAATCCTGACAGACGGAAGCATGAATAGCACATGATAGCCATTCAATTAAAAGCATAATGGGCCGAGGGATCTCGGGAGTGACACCGCCGCGCAGATTTGGCTCGGGGACGAATTGTTTTGTGTGTCACAAATGCCACGGCACTGGTAGTTGAGCCCTGACCCTCCCGTGAGAATGCCCTTCTCTTGTTCAAGATGGCATTTCTTTTTTTTTGCAAATGCTAGCACTCCTTTGGCATTCCCTGACCATATGGCATTGTTTGTGCCACACAGCCCCGTGGGTGGGTGGGTGGGTGTGGGGGGGGGGACTTGACTACTCAAGTGCCTACAAATTCTGGGTAAACACACAGACATCGCAGAGTGGTTGAATGAATGAAAGTGCTGATAAACACAGATAAACACAACCTCCCCATACATCTGAATGTATGAGATGAATTAAACAAACAATAAAGCATGCACGTACGTCCACTCACTAAATACCATATGCTGGGCAGAGGTCAGAATCCACAAATAAGAATATATAGTCCTCACTCTGGGTCAGGCGCCTCCAACTGATCAAGAGCCCGGATAGACTCGAAACTTCACGTCCAATGGCGTAAAAAAACCTAAATACATTTTTACGTTTTGGTGAATGATCCAGTGTGGGAACTTTATTCTACTTTGGGGGGTCCCCAGATGATTAGCTTTGAATGTGCAACATTGTTTTCTCACTCAACAATAAACAAACCAACATGCAGTATAAGTGTATACTACAGGGTATTAGGGCATTCACTTCTAGTCCTTTTTACTAGTTGACTAGTTGCCTAGTTTACTAGTCGACTAGTTGTTTAACTACCTATTATGTAAAAAAAAATAAAAAATGAAAATAAATATTTGTACATTGAAAAACTGTGTACATGGTGACTATAACTATAATCTACCTGATCTTGAGGCCTACAAAATCGGGGGAAAAAAAAAAAAAAAAAAAAAAAAACTTTTTTTTTTCTTATCAACTAGTCAACTAGTACCAACAAGGTCGACTAGTGGATTTACTAGTCGACTAGTAAACTAGTCGACTAGTTGCTTAATGCCCTACAGGGTATCTGCATTTCTAAAGTGGCAATTTAAGGACCTGTCAGGGTGGAGAGTCGCCAGTCCAAATATGGTATAGAAATGTTGTGGAGGGTCGTGGCACTGAAAAGTTTGGGAAGCCTCGCTGTACTGTATGTCCCCAAACACAGCTTTACATCTGACAAGTGGGCACAGTGCATAATATTCTTTCACCACTCTGGTGAAAGAAAGTGGAAAGAAAGTGGACAAGATGTGGATAGGGGGCGTTTGAAGGAATGGTCCCTGAAGAGGCAGAAAGCTTCGTAGAGAGGTGCACTCAGCTGTGTCTGGACTTTGCCAGGAAGCTGTTTAAGTGCAACTTCAGAGATTGGCTATACCCTCGCTCAGAAAGGAGATCTCCGGCCGTCAAACAAGGAACGCAAACACACTGGACATTCCAATCTCCAAACTGAGATACAAGAAATCACCACCAATCCCATGCAGACTCTTAAATGATGGTGGATTTTAGATTTGTGTTTTAGGTCATTAAGAGTTTTAGATGGGCAATTGCATTTTGTTGATTTGAGGTCTTTCATATCGTAATCAGCTAAATATTTAAACCTGTGAATGCTGAAATGATCATGCTGAAAACTGCAAAAAAAAAGAACAAATCTAAACATGAAGAAACAAAGAGGCTACCACCATACACTATATCTACAACAGAGCACAGTTACTCGCTTCAGAATTGATTTTTAAGATTTTATTGTTTGTCTTTAAAATGGTTTGGCACCTCAGTATATCTCTAAACATAAAAGGTTTATATCCCTCAAGGCCATTCCGGTCTGCAGGCCAGGTGAAACTTGAGGTCA
Source organism: Electrona antarctica (assembly GCF_951216825.1). Lineage (NCBI taxonomy): Eukaryota > Metazoa > Chordata > Actinopteri > Myctophiformes > Myctophidae > Electrona > Electrona antarctica. The sequence goes on from NC_136801.1 coordinate 32,874,953, forward strand.
CAAAGAAGACATGTGACCGAGCCTTTTCTGTCGAGCCACTACACCTTGGCTGTAGGTAACGTTTGAGAGCTCCTGGTCTATGCTTTTTGTTTGGCTTTGTTGTTGGTTATTTTTTTCCCTGTATGATCTTGCTGTTGTTTCTGTGATTTAGCTTTACAGTGTATTTAGCTGTTTTAACTTTCTGTACAGCACTTTATAAACTGTGTACTGTTGATTTCGTTGACTAAAACTATGACGAAAAATGTTCGTCGACTACCTTTTTCACTGGGGAAAACTAAACAAAAACAAAATAATAACTAAGCTACGATGACTAAAACTAAGACTAAATAAATATATTAACAATTTTGTCAACAAATAAAAACTAGACTAAAATGTCTGGCAGGGACTAGTGGACAAGAGATCCAGTAGAACAAAAAAAAGACAAGTCATATGCTTGGTTGCATGCTAACAACAGTAGATAGGCTATTTTCAGCATGCAACCAAGTGTAAAATAAGGCACCGCCCTACTCGCATATATTTGACGGCGCTGACAATACCTGATGGCACTGCTGGAGGTGTCGGGGTCGTGGGCCGAGATCCTCCCGATGGACGTGCCGACGCGGGCGTCCTCCGAGACCACCATGTCGCTGAGCAGCGTGGAGAAGACGGGCGGCTCGTTCACGTCCTCCACGGTCACGCGGACCGCGGCGGTGTCACTGTAGGGCCCCACGCTCAGGAAGCTGGAGTCGATGTGGCGATTGGTGGCCTCGATCCTCAGCACGAAGTTGCTCTTGGTCTCAAAGTCCAGAGGCTGGATGGATGGATGGAGGAGGCGACCGCACGTCACGGCGATAGGGAAGAAAGAAAGGACATTTCAATTCAATTCAATCTATCTATAAATGCACCAAGCAGTGTTGATTTTGTCGACTAATACTATGACGAAAAATGTTCGTCGACTACCTTTTTTCACTGACGAAAACTAAATGGAAACTAAATGAAAACTAAGCTATGATGACTAAAAGTAAGAGTAAATATATATTGACAATTTCATCAACAAATAAAAACCAGACTAAAATGTTAGGAAGGGACTATAGTGGACAAGAGATCCAGTAGGCCTATAAGAAAAGACAAGTCATTTTTCACATTACATTTCATTTTACACACAACTATCTTCAACACAGCCATTTGAAAATAGATCGTTGGCAGATGACATCATTTAGCTGGGAAAGATATAACTCCTATCTACTTTCAATAGAACATATGTTTAGAAAAGGCTTTCGGGGGTGAAATTCATGGAGTGGGTGTTGTGAAACCTTTGCCAGTCAATAATTATATCAAAGTGAACTTATTTAAAACGTTACACAGCTTTAAGTACGTTTTGATACTGGTACTTTTGTAGGCTACTTCTACTCAAGTAAATTTTGAATTCCGGACGCACTGTGGCGCAGTCGGTAGCACTGTCTCCTCACAGCTAGAAGGTACTGGGTTCGATTCCCGCTGGGGATGCTGTGGGCGTTGGGGGCATGTTTTTCCTCCGCGTCATCAGTGCCCATACCCTGGGTGGGGTTTGTAAAAGGGCTTTTCTGTGTGGAGTTTGCATGTTCTCCCCGTGTCCCCTAGGGTAGGTACCCTCAGAAAAAACATGCAGTAATCCTGATCTCTAAACTACCTCCCCCTGGCCAGCCGGGGCGCCTGATGGACGGGAAAGGAACTGGTTGGAATAACGTGTTCCTTCCATGCGCTACGTCCAACCGGGGAAACTCCCTCCTGTCAGGTGAAAAGAAGTGTCTTGGACTCCTCATGCATCGACGGAAGCATGAGGTCAGTCCGTTGCTCTCTGCAGGTTGGCAGAGGGAGTGTAGCGCCCATGATTACATTAGATAATTGACACTTGCAGAATCGTGGGATAAGAATTATAGACAAACTATCAAAACATTTTGAATGGGTATTTCTACAGTATTGATACTTTTACTTAAGTAAATAACATGAATAACATTTTTCAACACTGCCGCTGCTATTGAGGTCGGCAGAGCAATGGTGAAAGATGTATTCTTATTATTATGACTCATTGTGTGCAACACTGTCGAGGTGAAAGCAATGCCAAGGCAATGATTCTATAGACCCCGCAGGAACTTGGCACAATCCGATTCTAACAACAAAAAACAAATCGATGCCAATAATATTGCTCATTGTTATCTTTGACTTTGTGCTTTGACTTATACATAAGCAATATTATTGAATTTTAAGAAAGGGGTGCAGCAACGTGAAGGACGACATTCTGAAATGTATTCTTTTGGAAAATGCATGGCTTTTTTGGGGGGGGGGGGGGGGGGCATTTTATTGAATTGCCTTATTTTAAACCTACAGCATAATGGGAGGGGGATTTTGCAGCACAGCAACAATGTGACAGTTTCATTGGCGACATGAGCTCTCTCCTCGGCGTACAGAGGTTGTTGCAAAACAAACAAAAGATCAAATTCTCACCACTTTTGACAAGCGGTGGCTTTCGGCCAACCATGTCTCCCAGCCCCTATGTTCCCCTACTAAAGTATGGCATAGCAATGAACTGTCAAACATCTCACACTGGCCTGAGAAGACCTTTTCAAGTTCTCCAAAAGCTAGAACTCTCTACTACAGTCTCTGCCCGTATAGCTGTGTATTGAGAGGAAACCGCGCCATGGGAACATTGTGACAGAATGGGAAGTCTATAGTCTAGCATTAAAGGCAGAATAGATGACTTTACACGGAAGGAATCAAGGTGTTCTTTCGAGGAAATTTCACCGGCGCTTGTGAACTTTTTTTTATTTCATAGAGAGCTTCATAGACTTGTTTGACACAAATTGACAGCACTGTCATCACTGTTTGATTGGATTCATGTCAATGTGTATTTTCAGACTTTTAACCACTTAAACCCATAGAGTGTATGCATCATACCCAGAACTTATGCGGGAACGCCTATTGAGTGGGAGAAAAAAAACTACTTTCTGGTCTTGACAGCCCATACATCCAAACAGATGTCCCATCTGATTGCATTAAACAACGTTAAATGACGTTAAACTCACTTTGCCACTCGATTTCCCACTCACACTTTCTTCATACTCATACCATAGGGCGAGAGGGCGAGAAGCGGCTTCGCCCAAAAAGGGCGACCATATATGGTGGTGTGACGTGTCACGAGGCATGATGACTGACAACCATATATGGAGGCGTGACGGATTGACGGACGGACGGACTGACAGGTTTTCATAGTAATCTGCGACCTACAGTTGCAATAAACCTAACCTTTCGCACTGTAATGGTCTGCTCTACACCAAAACTAATTTCCGAAAATAACCGATTTACAAGCTCGCTTGTTACGAAGCTCACAATTTACAATTCATTTTTGACAGTTTAGTGTGGTAGGTGGCCTTACTTCAGTCATGCGAGTGTTAAGGGCAGGGCGATAGACATCTATAACAACCCAGATGAATAACAATCTACCTTCAGCAGAACGATGACCCCCTCTTGTGTCTCCTCGTCCGTGGTGATGTTGAACAGGCCGCTCCCCTCCGTGTCGGCGATCCGGTAGTCCATCTCCGCGTTGGGCCCGATGTCTGCATCCACCGCCTTGATCCGAGCCACCACGGACTTCACCGGCAGCGACTCCAGAACCGTGTACTGGTAGCTCTCTGCAGGGCGACAGGGGAAACAGGGCAGGGTGAGGGCAGCGGTAATGGATGTGTAAAAAGTAAGTAAGTAAGCCTTGCCAAGCCATTAAAGGGGGTGGGGGTATTATTTTAATTATTTAATTATTTAGTTTAATCCTGTTTTTGTCCGAGAAAAAAGGGTAGTCATGAACATTTTTCGTCATAGTTGTAGTCAAAGAAATTAATTCTGCTTCGCAGAGGCATTGGAAGGTATCATCTTCGCCCCAAAGTGAATAAAAAAATAAATTAAACATCCTCTGAGAGATTCTATTACACAGAACAATCTCCATCGTGTTCCTTCCCAGAGCTTTTGTGTCTCATGAAACGCTGGATTTTAAAGCACTTCTTCTGAAGAAGAATAAAGAAAAAGGGAGGGAATCATATTCATAATCATAAGCTTCCCCGATAACCCGTAGCCAGAGCTCATTACCAGAGCCCGGGTCCATGTTTCGCTCGGCCCGGCTGCCTCCCCCTCAGCCGCCACCGTGCCGTCTAAATGCTAATCTTCCTCTGTGACATTGTTTGCTGCCGTGTAATCTATGTAATGGCTTTTTAATTTGCCGTGGAATAGCGAGCTCTTTAAAAGACCAAAAAAAAATTGCTTTCCCCAAACCTCCCAGCCACTGCCCCTCCAGTATTGTCTCCCGCCCTCCCCCCTTGCACTCGATCCCCCCCCAAACTCACCCTCCCATATACTTCCTCTCCCTCCCCCTGTGCAACTACTTTTTATGTATGTGATGTATTGCCATGCTTTTTGTTCTTGTTTAATGTAAATCGCTCTGGATTAAATTGTAAATTGTAAACTATGCAGAAGTGTTCAAATGTATGAAATGTAATGTATTTTTTTCAAATGGCCAAAATGTATATAGGGTTGAAGTGCATGTATGTTTTGTAATAATAATCTAAATCTACAAAGCAAGCTTTCAAATTAATGCAGTGGAGTAAATGTACAATATGTGCCTCTGAGATGCAGTGGAGTAAAAGTATTAGAAATTGGAAATACTCAAGTACAAATACCTCAAAACGTTACATACCGTACTTAAGTAAAGATACTTAGTTACTTTCCAGTCACCACTGCTCTCATCGTATACTCCCCCTACTACACCCCCTCTTTCCCCCCCCGCGTGCGAGCCCCTCTCCCCCTCACCCTAAACCCCCGTAATGCTTCCTCGTGCGTCTAAAAAATCCCTTGGTTTTCTTTTCCCCGCCCGCCCTTTCATCGGAGGACCAGAGAGCAGCTTCTCTCTCCTCTCTCACCTTCTGGACTCCATCAGCTCTGGAGCTCCGTAATGGTCTATCGATTCTGACCGCTCTGACCCCCTGCGAGGCGCGCGCGCGGGGGAGGGGGGGGGGGGGGGGAGGGTGTCGGTTAGTCTATAGGCCCGCAAAAGCATCTGTGATTCTGTGTCATTTTTAGATTTTTAATTGTGAAAATGTGCGCAAATGGTTGAATATAGCCTATACGGTATTTTCAAAATGAACATTATAAAACTCAAATCTTTGCTTCTATAGGGGGTCCCTGGCTGGAACAAAATGTTTTGAAATGTGTGTGTGGGTATGTGTGTGTGTGTGGGGGGGGGGCTGCCAATAGCACATCATTTTCCTCATGTCTCAATGGGCTAAAATGGCAGTGTGTGTGTGTGTGTGTGTGTGTGTGTGTGTGTGTGTGTGTGTGTGTGTGTGTGTGTGTGTGTGTGTGTGTGTGTGTGTGTGTGTGTGTGCGTGCGTGCGTGCGTGCGTGCGTGCGTGCGTGCGTGCGTGCGTGCGTGCGTGCGTGCGTGCGTGCGTGCGTGCGTGCGTGCGTGCGTGCGTGCGTGCCATGCAGCAAATTGACTCGACTTCACGGCAGTCCGATCCACGCGCGCACACACTCGCGCGTCGTGTGCGGCGGCAGGGGCACATGCACATCTGAGCCACGGTCGTCTCTATAAGCTATCACGAGTAAACCGATTGCCGGGGAGTTGCACAGATTATCATGAGAAGCACCGAAGGGCCCTTTGAATCCTAATGCCCTCGCCCTGGAACCCATTAGCAGAGCCGTGAAATGGGCTGACGACAAGAAAAGAAAAGGGAGAGAGAGTAAAAAAAATGGGGGGGGGTCTGATTGATCCTGGAATCTACTGAGTTAGCAAGCAGCAAGCAGACCCCCAGCACATGATGAGAAGGGGCATTATATTGGTGGGAAAAGTACTCACAATTTGTTACCATGTGTTGGGCAATATTACTAATTTACTCCAGAGAGTAATATGCTACTTATTACATATTAACACCTTGAAAAGTATTAATATTATATTACTTATTACTTGGAATCAAGAGTAATATATTATTTGACATATTTTATTATATATTACTTTTACCCACACACCTCACACCCCCACCCGCAAAAAAGGGATCCTACAACAACACAATCTGTTTAGTCAGCTTCTTTTAGAACTGAATCGAATTGTTTTGAATAAGAAGAAGAGTCATCAATCAGCCACAAAGGCTATAACATAAAGCAGCAATCTCTCTTGACCTTGTAAATGAAATGGTTTCAAACGGTAGCCAAATAATCCTGAGTAATATAATATGTGCTATTTTTTTGCCCTCATATGATTGGACACTATATGGTGACATCACAATATGTGAACTATGAAGTATAGGCAAACCACACTCGCAACCCCCCAGGATTGCACCTTTCTAGTCTGTTGGTGGGAGTCATGGCTGCCAGTTCCCACCTGATGTCATGTGGGAGTTCCGACTGCTCCACACCATGCTGAATGACTGCAATTCTGCATAACATCTTCAGGCTAGGATTTAAGTCTAGGATGTAGATGTACATGTCATCATAATGGGGATTCCTCCAAAGATGATGATACGATCTCCCACCATGCAACAGTACATCACAGACATCCTACGGGGGCCTTTCCGGCCCTTGGGTTCAACCTGCTTCCAGGAAAAGGTCTATTGTCTAATTTCCACAGATCATTGAAGTACTTTGTTGATTTACAGCCAAATATGTACAGCTCTCCATTGTTGGCAAAGGCTGAATGACATCGACGTTCTTCTGGGACAAGGTGTCCAGAAGCCGTGCTCAGCCAGGCGTTGGTCTCTGTGTCAAACACTGTGATGTTGTTGTAGTCGAGCCCCCCGCAATCCCAGCCTCCAAATGCAAACATTTTTGTCCCAATGATAGTGGTAGAATAAAGTTATGAAACAGGTGGAGGAGTTCCTCTGGAGTTAATTAAAGCCCAGACCATTGTAGTGGTGTCCAACTTGTAGATGTCATTAGTGTATCCAGTCAGCTGGGTGTGTCCTCCATACATGACCTTCTCCAGGAAACAGGCTGAGTGGTAGCACCTCGCCTCTGGAATAGTACCACAAACATTGGGCTTGGACCATCTATGGCTGTCAACATCAAAGGCACACAGCACATTGTAGTAAGGATACCCTCCCCAGAAGTAAACAGTGTCAGTGTCTTCTAGCAGCTCAGCTGTGTGGCCATAGCGCCCGGAGGGAACCTCATCAGGACGCTCTCCTCTTCCATGTATCACCTGTGGCAACTTCCTACAACGCAAAGATGTGGACTTCAATCTGATCCCTCTTGTTGCTATGGGACCCTCCAAAGGAGTAGAGCTTGTTTCCGACTACCACGGCAGCTTGGCTATTAAACGTAGGTCCTCCTTTCAGATGTATCGTTTTTGAGTGGTGTAAACCACTCCTACGACTGGCTTTGTTAGTTTACGTGTCTGTCTGTCTGTCTGTCTGTCTGTCTGTTCGTATAAAAAATGAGCATGGTTGCTATGGTCACCCAGTTCACACTAAGGCTGTACCTTAGCCCTTTTTTTAGGACTCGAACTTCGGCAGGATTTTTCGAGCGAACATCCGGACCATTTGTTTCTAATTAATTTAAAAAATAACCTTTGAGATATCCGTCAGAGCGCAGCGCGTCTCCCCTGCTCTTTATCGATCTCTCTCGTCTCTCCCACACACACACACACACACACACACACACACACACACACACACACACACACACACACACACACACACACACACACACACACACACACACACACACACACACACACACACACACACACAGTCAAGTGGCTCCGCGATGGCTCAGCTGATCTGCAAGCTCATGTGAGCTTGCTGGCAGGCAGCTAAAACAGCGTATATTGCTCGTTAATTGTTCCACCTGTGTATTATTCTCAGAAGCGCATTGAAGAGAGCATATGCTAATATATCATGGCAGCGATCATGCTGGTGTGCTGGTGTGTGTGTGTGTGTGTGTGAGAGAGACACGTCAGACATTCCATTCAATGGAACTCTTTTGTTCTCACAGAACAAGGTGAGAAAGGTCAATCACCTCAGCTGCAGGCCAATCAGCAAATTAATTTGCACGGGAGATGGGACAACTTCTGACAGGAATGCACTAGAAACTTACTTTTTTTTACATGCTCATATCGCATTCTCGACGAGATATATTTTCGAGTTAATAAAAAAAGGGAAAAAATAATAATATTTTTTATTTAATAAAAAAATTAAAATAAAAAAAACGAATGTTTCAATCCCATTAATTAAGATTCGAGTGCCAACCCTAACGAGCGAACATTCGAACCTTGAATGTTTGGGGACAGCCTTAGTTCACACGGGTGTGATTTCATTACGTCAGACATTACGTCAGACCACAGCTGATCAGGCTATATAAGACCATACACCACTCAGTTAACACGGGTGTGATCTTATTTAGATATAATCTGAAATGTTGTAGTAATTGCCAGACTTTATTCCGGATAAACTTTTTGAGGGCCGCTAGACCCCCCAAAACCTGGCTTTGTGTGTTCCGCCTGTGACATGTGTGGGTCAAGTCTATAGAGTTTTTATGATGAGGTTTCTTCTGCACATCAAAGGCAATGGCCAAGTCAATGACGTAATTGGGTGACTTCATCATCATGCGCTAGACCCCTGAGTCGGTAACGATGGAAGTCAGGTTGTTGATTTTTTTATTAGTTTTTTACCACAATGAGACGATTTGAAGATAGATGACCCCATGTTATTCTCCATAGAGACAAACTTCCGCAAACCCCTTGGAACCAGGGGATGAGCGAGCGAGTGACGTCGGGCCTTCGGGCACGCTATTGCAGAGAGGGTTTGAGAGCGTATACATACTGTGAGCGAAGCGCGGCGGGTTGTCGTTGACGTCGGTGAGCGTCACGGTGACGGACGTGGTACCGGAGAGACCGCCCATCTGGCCGACCATGTCCTTGGCCTGGATGACCAGGACGTACTGGTCCCTGGTCTCTCTGTCCATGTTGGGCAGGGCCGTCCTGATGATGCCTGCATGGGGAGAGAGGGAGGGGGAGAGGGAGAGGGGGAGAGAGAATTTTAATTAACAATGCAAAAAAAAGAAAAACAGTGGTTCCCAAACACTGGGTCGGGGACCCATTTGTGTGTCAGACACATTGTTATGGGTAATTTTATTTATTTTGTATTATTATTATATTTTTTTATTATTATTTTTTTTTTGTTTTCTGCATTTTTTTAAAATTATTATTATTATTATTAAAAATAAATAACATTCCAAAAAAAGCAAAGCTTTTCATGAATTAAAAACAAAATGCAATGTTTTTATTTTCTTCAGTAGGCTAATTTCATGAAGAAATAAAAGAAAAATCAAAGAAATTCCATGAATTACCGGTAGAACAAATATATTCTGGAGCCAGTGCCAACAGAATGCACGAAAGATGTCGTGAAGAAGACCCCGTGAACCAGCTCTGTGGACCGGAAATAGAAATCGTCCATTTTCGTGCCACAGTGGATCACCTTCGCTAATGACTTCTCGAGTTTGGCATTGATTGTGTTTTAATAGATCAGTGCTATTGAACACCATGTTTCGCGCCATGTTTCGAGCTTGCAGATCTGCTACATTTTGAGACTTTTTGTCTGTGAAGGGGTTCATTTATAACCTGACTCCGCCAGATGGGGCAGCAGAGTGTACACTGGGTTCCCCCCCTCCTGCTCCCATCTGGGAACTCTCAGGCAGACTCGATGCTCCTGCCACCAAACGGCCTGGCCAATCAGCGGCAGCTAGAGGCGGGATCAAGTCATACACAGTCCAGAGTAATGTAGTAAGAGAGTGGTGACACGCTTTGATCTCGCCGCAAAGCGGGTGCCTATGGGCGATAGTTCCAAACATTGCTCCTATGGCTGGAACTATTCCATTGAGATATAATGAGCACTTCCGCATTCCATTGTTACAATGAGAGTCAACGGGAGTGTCATTACTCTCTTTTATACTACTCTGACACAGTCCTGCCTTGATCCCGCCTCTAGCTGCCGCTGATTGGCCAGGCCGTTTGGTGGCCGGAGTCTGCCTGAGAGTTCCCAGATGGGAGCAGGAGGGGGGGAACCCAGTGTACTCTCTGCCCCATCTGGCGGAGTCAGGTTAGTTCATTTACGTAGGTAGGAGAAAAAAATAAAAAATAAACGCAAAAAGTTAGAATACGGAGATGAGAGCATTCTGCCCGACAGCAACGATGTGGTTCAAGACCAGCGTATACTGTAGCCTACTTAAGTACAATTTTGAGGTACCGGATATTTGTATTTAACTTGAGTATATAACATTCTCAGTACTTTTACTTTTTTACTTTTTTACATTTCGGAGGGAAATATTGTACTTTTGCTCCTTACTACAATTATTTGACAACTTTAGTTATAAATTTGGATTATTATTACAAGAAAACATACATGAACCACTTTAGCCCTATACACATGTCGGCCATTTGAAAATAGCCCGGTCTACAAGCTCACAATGTGTCGCATCGAGAGCGAATATGTTTCGTGTTCTAGGGTTAAGTAAAACATTTGAGTACTTTTTCCACCACATGGTTATTACAGTACGTGGACGTACAGTAGCAGGTGTCCACTGTCTACATGTGACTTACAACAGTGACACACATAGACAGGCAGGCAGTTTTGTCATATTGGCAGATCAATTATGCCAGTCAGGAGGACGGACAGGCGATGGATGCATGGCCCCTGGCAGTTCTCCTTCTTGGCCTTCTGACTGACAGCATCTCATCTTGAACCCAGTGGTGGAAAAAATAATCACATGTTTTACTTAAGTAAAACAGGCACCCTAGGCAGTTGCCTAGGGCGCAATGCGAGGAGGGGGGCGCCCACCAAGCCCAATAAAAATATTGTTTTCATTGTATTTTTCTAACTCATATATGTGGGGACCATGGTAATTTCTCAGCTTTTTACCGATTATGAAACTACAGAATGTAAGCTTTCATATGAGGCATTGTTCATTGAAATTGGAAAATATTTGAAGAAGATAATGACCTTTTGAAACTTGTTGAACCAGAATATTCGAAGTAGAGAAATTGCCCTGAAAAGATTTCAAAGATTTTTAGCCCCTCTGAGCCCCAGAAATGGCTGTGACAGTAGGTAGTTGTCTCCACCCCTAATCGCTTGCATAATCACTCCCCCACCCCTAACCACTCCCCCCACTAGGTTAGCTGTCAACTGCATATAATAGTTGTTACTTAAGAAAGTACTCACATTTTTTACTTAAGATAAAGTATCAATACTGCAATATAGAAATATAGGACTGAAGTTGTTTAGTGTATGTTTTGTAATAATAATCAAAATGTACAAAAAATAACTAGTAATTCAAGTTTTCAAATAAATGTAGTGGAGTACCAAGTGAAAGTGCGCAGATTCAAAATGTGCTTGACGGCCAAGCTACACCAGGCTTTTCTCGCACAAAACGCGCACGTTTACCCTAAACGCGTGCGTTGAATTTAGGTCCAGTCCTATTTAAAAAAACACACGCGTGGGCCGCGCGTTTAGGGTAAACGCGCGAGAAAAGCCTGGTGTAGCTTGGCCGTGAGTAAAAGTATTGGCACCAAAATACGATGCGAACACGCCCCCCTGTGGGAATGGAACCCAGGATATTCTAGCTGTGAGGCGACCGACTGCGCCACTGTGCCCCCATTGCCATTATGGACCATGGTTAATGTGGCCATGGTACCCCTGTAATCTACTGGGAGCCAGTTGAGCTCTCTGAACTGGTTCCCATACCTGTCTTCACCCAGGGGTATAGTGGCGAGTGAGGTCAGGACTTCGGCACTCAACTATACACAACAATTACAGCTGCAAAAATAAGCTCTCTCCCGTTAATGGCATTTTTATAATCATAATTTAATCGCATGACACTAAAAAGATGACAATCAGTGTCAGTGTAATCCCCCACACACACAAAAAGAGGAAAATTAAAGCCAACACGATTTAAATGCAAAGAAAAGCATTGTAAATCCTTTTAAAAATCCATCACTGTTGCTTGCTTCAAAGTTAATGGCTTGCAGTACAATGTGTTTCGGTCATTATGGATTCCTACGGAAGATTGCACATAAAGTACCGTGCCGCAGCGCCACACAGCACGCCCTTGTTGGAAATAAATGAATCGCTTTTTGGTTGCTTTATCTCGTTCTGAACCTGATGAGGTAGATCACGAGGGGCGTTGGGGGGATGCGTGGTTAGTTATCCCATTCTGGGTGGGAACCCCTTTTGGTGTTTTAAAGTTATACTTTAGCTGTTGAAAAATAGCAGATCTACAAGCTCGTCGTGAAAATGTGGCGCAAATCTTTGAATATACAGTACCGGTATATTCTTTCAGAGCACACGTTTTTAACAATATATTTTCAGATGGGGGTCCATCATTGACATGAAATAGGTTGAGAACCACTTCTTCTTTTCGTGTCTTTGAAGCATGTGGTTAGATGACAGTTTCCCATTTCTTTACACAGTCTTTTGCATTATTGTTGAACTCTGCAAGATCTTTTAAGCTGCAAGGGTTGGGTAGTAGAGTGCAGACTACTACCCAACCCTTGTGCAGTGCTGCATCGTATGGTCCTCTTCTCCACATTCACAGATGGTGATGGTTGAGAACCACTGATATAGAAACATAGGTTTTTGAGAAAACTGTCAGGATTTACAAGACATTTTGTTTAGAATCGACCTCAGGTCTAAATGGGTTAGTTATAGAGTTGTACACGTGATTTCTTAATCCTCCTTAACCCATTAAGACCTGAGGCAGATTCTACAAAATGTCTTCTAAGTCTTATAACAGTCGTTATATAAGTATAGGTTGGTCTATATCAGTGGTTCTCAAACTTGTTCATGTCAAGGACCCCCAAAATGCATTTTGGCCGCCGACCCCCTTCTCAAAATATTTTGTTCCATGGACCCGCATCACTTTAAAAGAATATATATACTCAAAGATTTGCCTTTTCTCCTTCTTCTTCTACTTTTTTAATAGCCAATACGTATAAAATAAAATTATGCTTTAGTGTTAACATTTTAAATGACATGATTTAAATTCCCGGTTTAAATGTATTAAGTTAAGCAGACAGTTGTCATGTAATTGAGGTCAGATCTCAAGACGGGAAAAAATAAATCATACCGTTTATTTTCTCATTACAGTAAGACGTTACAGACGCCTTTGCCCTTGATGAAAGAATGATTTGTTTTGTTGAAACGTAGCTGTTGCTATGTTTTTTCGTGCTAATTTGCGTGCTAATTTGCTGCAGTATTCTGTCTTAAAAACACTCTTCAAAGGCATTATTTGGAAAGTAGAGTATTAAGTCTTACTGCCTCATTTTAGTCACGTGGAATGTCTTAGTGTTAGTCTACTTTTCGTCGACTAAATATCATAAGATTTTAGTCGACTAAATCTACAGTTGATTTAGTCGAACAAAATGTATTTCGGCTGCGTTTTTTTTCACTTGCTGAAAATAGCTGATCCACGTGTTGTAAGCTTGTAGATCAGCTATTTTCAGCATGCAACTAATTGTAAAATGACTTATACTGGATCTCTTGTCCACTAGTCACTTCCTCACATTTTAGTTTTTTTAGTTTTTATTTGTTGACGAAATTCAGTATATTTAGTCTTAGTTTTAGTCATCATAGCTTAGTTTATTTAGTTTCCATTTAGCTTTTGTCAGTGGAAAAAGGTAGTCGACGAACATTTTTCGTCTTAGTTTTAGTCGACGAAATAAACACTGCCCTGTGCCAGCTAAAACTATGGCGAAAAATGTTCGTCCACTACCTATTTTTCACTGATGAAAACAAAATAAAAGCTATCACGACTAAACCTACAGTGTATGACCAAATATATTGACAATTTAATAAATAAAAAAACTAGACGAAAATTTGAGGGAGGGAATAATGGAGAAGAAATCCAGTAGAACTAAAAGACAAGTCATTTTCTGTTTAGGCGTCACATTCCGGAAATATCAGATCTACAAGCTCACAGTTGCACTGCAACGGCCATCTGCTATTTTTGGCACACAGCTAAGCATAAATCAGCCATTACATACGACGCCATTGCGGCCTGCTAAGAGATGTATTGCAGTCGACTACTGTAAATTATCTCTAAATTTAGTCAACAAAAATCTCATGATATTTATACGACTATTTCAGACAAAAAAAATGCTGTCAAACACTGCCCCATGCTACCCCTTTCATTGGTTCTCAACCCAGGTCCCCAGATGACAGTAAAGTGATTTTGTTTTGAATTTTAAGACAATTTAAAATTGTAATATGTAATTGTAGGGGTTTCATGACGTTCATTTTCCTTTATTTTGGTTGTTCGTTTTTCTTTTAGGTTTAATGACCTCAATTACACCCAAACAACCTGAACGTTGAACATTCAATGGTTTTCTCTGTGTTTTCTGAAGCCTTTTGAGCTGCAATGAAAACAGGCAAAACAGTGAAAACAGTGACATATCTGCTGGCAAATTCCTATGTCATATATGGGATTTGTGGACTCTTACCTCACACTCCACAGGCAAATCAGAGCACTTGTTTGAGCCAGAAAACCCCTGCAGACCACAGAACATCTACTGAATGTTAAAAGTTCAGTTTTTTTGGGGTGCAATTGAGCTCAGAAAACCTAAAAAGATTACGAAAAATTACAAAAACGTTTTTTTTAACCCATTCTGGGCGGGAACCCCTTTTGGTGTTTTACCCCCTCAGGCCGGGAACCCATTTTGGGGTTCTGTAAAGTATGTACAGTATTCAAAAATGTTAAATTTTTGATGCTGCTATATAAATATTTGAAGTTTTTCAGAAAACTTAGGTCAGGATTTACAGGCGTTTTTAGAATCGGCCTTAGGCCTAAATGGGTTAATGTCACAATCCCTATAAGAAAGGGATTTTCACATTGTGAAAATAAAAATAATATGTTCACAATACTTATCTGTGGAGTCAAACAAAGTAAACAAATGTAATGCCGCTCAACGTCCAAGTGCTTGTCAGGGTGGAGGGGTCCCCATACACGTAAAATATGATTATTTGGAAAAGGGTTGAGAACCAGCTGTCCTATTTTGTCATTTCACAGTAGGTGAAAATGGTCAAATTGTCAAAATTGCACAAAATAGTAGAGCTCTTTGTAGAGTGACGTGATTATTTCCGCCACAATGTGACACAACCCATCGTACAAACAAGTGTAAAATTATAGGGATTCATATGTTGTCTCCCTTTATCAATGCCACCACGGGTCCCCTCTCGGCTCCAAATTGTTCTTGGCCAAACTGTAGTAAATGGTAAGCAAAACCATGCAGCGCCTGCCTGTCTCTTTATCCACGAGACTACTGCACTGTTCGTGCATTTCACTATGTGGGGATAATGGTGGTTCAATAAAGCAATAGAGGCTTTTGTTGCCTGCAGCACAAGAAACCTGCGTGTCATTTCCATCCCAACACTAGATATGGAGCAGCGGGAAGTTGGCGTACTTTATGTCATTCATACGCCGATCTGCCATCGGTGTATGCATGTGTGTGAATGTAATGCGCAATCTATGTTAAAGTGCTTTGGATAAAAGCGCTATATACAAATACACCATTTACCATTTATCCACACACCCATCCATCCATCCATCCATCCACCCACCCATCCACCACCCATCCAACTATCCATCCATCCATCCACGCACCCACCCACCCATCCATCCATCCATCCATCCATCCACCCACCCACCCATCCACGCACCCATCCATCCATCCATCCACGCACCCACCCATCCATCCATCCATCCATCCACCCACCCACCCACCCATCCATCCATCCACCCATCCATGCATCCACCCATCATCCATCCATCATCCATGCATCCACCCATCCATCCACCTCTCCTACCATGTAACCACTCAAAAAGCAGAGTGTGAAGTTGAACCCTGTTTACTGACATGTATCAGAGAGCGGACTCTGTTCTGCAACCCCTCAAACCCTCTGCAGTATAGGGGTTAGGCCTCATACACACATAGGCCACATACACACATGCAGACCGCATGTTCTGTGTTCTGTCTGTGTTTGATGGCAGCCTCAATGCTTTTCCAATGGAAGTCACATGGTTTGAACAAAGATTTGTGTTTGATTGGCAGAACACATGCAGCCAATGTGTCTCCAGAAACGTTAATATTCTAATTGCGATGCCGTGAAAAATCAGAAAACAGACCTGGACCTCGGATGTCTGATCAACACCATGGAACAGCGGCGTAGTTTCGGAGAAAACGGCGTGTAAAGACAGGTTTCATGCGGGCGGGGGTGAACAAGGCGTTGCCTTGCCTAGGATAAAAGTTGACTTTTAGCACGTGATATCGCAAATTTGGCAGCCAACGGGTGTTAACTAAAAAACAAATAAACGTGCACACACGCACGCACGCGCACACACACACACACACACACACACACACACACACACACACACACACACACACACACACACACACACACACACACTAAAGTTTGCACAGCTGGTAGTAGTAGTACTAGTAGGCCTATAAGGCACAAATGAAAAGTTTCACTGAAACAATAGACACACTTCACACACACAATTTATACACTTATTAAATATCAGCTCGGGAATGTGTTGGAGCCGGAGAGATATTGGCAGTGGTTAATGATGCTATGAATCCAGAATCCCGGCCGATCCCCCCCCCCCCCCCCCCCTTCCCTCTCGTCTGGCCAGGAGCAAACACTATATTTCTCGCAGAGCGACAGCGCTAATCCACGCGGCGACGTGTCGTCAGGCTGTTGTTTGTCTGCTGGGTGCCGGGGCCTCTCTCTCTCTCTATCTCTGTTATACCCCGCCTCGGTGTCATTCCTGGGGAGAGGCCATGATTAAAATCTTCCGCCGCTACGTCGCGCCACGGCAAAAGGCAAGGGTCTCTCTCTCTCTCTCTCTCTCTCTCTCCCTCGCCCTCTCTCTCCCCCACGCCCTCCTTTGCCTCCAGTGCGAGACAGACGCATCGCAGCCGCTGCATTTATCTAAGCTGTCTGTACAGCACTGGCGGCAGACTAGGAGGGGGGGGGGGGGGTGGGGGGAGCGCACGCATCGCTCTCGCTAAAGCCCCGCATCCTTTGACATTCGTCTTGGAAAGAGGAAATAAAAGTGTGGACATCTTCTTTTTTTTTTTTTAGAAAGAAGCTGCTGAACCCCTCCGGTACCTCAAAACATGATGCAGCTACGAGAGGTATAATGACGATGATGAACACTTAAACACAAGTGTGTGCGTGTGCGTGCGTGCGTGCGTGCGTGCGTGCGTGCGTGCGTGCGTGCGTGCGATTTGCTGCAGCTCCAGGCACTGTCTCTTGCCCTTACAGTGCGTGGGGAATGGGTCCAGACGAGCGCCGCTGGATGAAAACAAGGCCATAAGATCTGGGAATATAAAAGCTGCAACACAGGTATAATTTATACTGGGGGGCTTTATTATACGTTCCAAGCATGCCGTACGCTGGAAACATGGCTCACTGACTGCACCCGCACAAAGGCATATAAATACAACAGGGGAAATTCACCATGCCAGTGGTTTTCAACCCTTTTCATATCAAGGCCCGTTATTTATTCTGCATATGAGCCACGGAACAACCCATTTGATGAGATTTAGCCTCTCACACCCAAAACTAAAGAATATGTCCACATTTCCCATGCTGTAATATTGATGCTGGTATACGGGTACCATAGGAGAGAAAACAGGCAAACGATCAAAACAACAAGTCCTCTACATTCTGGAATTGTGTATAATTATAATTAACTTAAGTAATGCCAGAAGTGTAACATTAATTTAACTCTTGAGAGTTGAATGTATAATGAAATACTAAAGATAGAACAGCACGCCTGCGTGCGTACGTACACACTACAGCATCATTATTGCCTAGCTGCCTTCACAGCAGGTGGAGGAGGTGGATTTATATCCTTCCCTCGGCTGTAATGTTCTCTCTCTGTGGCCGGGTCAGTCAACGTGAATGCCAGACCGGAGAGGAGAGGAGCGTGTTGGCTCAATATTCAAGCTCTGATAGTTTATTGCCAATATCCCGCAAAAGGTCACTGGAAATCTGTCTCGGGCGGATATACGTACATGGGTTAGACATACAATACGGTAGAGAATAGAGATATATTCACCCACGCCGCCCACCGTGCTCATCGTTACTGGAAGACTGCTTGGAATACAAGAACACTGCACTAAATCAGTTTATTATCAAACCTACGGTATGTGCAGGGGCCAACAAAAGTGGTCCTGTAAGGTTCGATTCGTATACTTTATTTATTTATTTTATCCCACGATTTTGCCGACCAGTTCCTTTCCCCTCCATCAGGCGCCCCGGCTGGCCAGGGGGAGGTAGTTTAGAGACCAGGATTTCTGCATGTTTTTTGTGAGGGTACCTACCCTAGGGGACACGGGGAGAACATGCAAACTCCACACAGAAAGGCCCTTTCGCCAACCCCGCCTCAGGTATGGGCACTGATGACGGGGAGGAGGGAATCGAACCCAGGACCTTCTAGCTGTGAGGCGACAGCACTGCCGACTGTGCCACCGTACCCCCTACTCCACTTTTAGCCTATTCTGGACGGGAACCCCTTTTGGTGTTTTTTTTTTTTTTTTTTTTTGGCTTTCGCCTTTATTTTATATTTTTTATGGAGGGAGTCGAACCCGCGGCACACTGCCAGACTGGATTACCAGCCAAGGTGCCTGGCCCCCCTTTTGGTGTTTTAAGCATTATGTTATATTTTAGCTATTGAAAAATAGCAGATCTACAAGCTCATAGCGCAGCACTCTGTGCTTTTAGATCTGCTATTTGTTTTTATCATGAAAATGTGTTGCAAATCTTTGAGTATATATTCTTTCAGAGCGAACGTTCTGGGGGGGTGGGGGGTGGGGGGGGGGGGGTCCCTGGAACAACATATTTTCAGATGGGGGTCCGCGGCCAATTACAGATAATTCTGGGGTCCTTGACATGAAAAGGGTTGAGCACAACTGACAGAAACAGGTTTTTCAGAAAACTTTTAGGATTTAGAAGTAATTTTTTTTAGAATCTGCCTCAGTACGAAATGGGTTAAAGCCCAATTATGTCTGCTTAATTCCCTATAAAAGTCAATTCATGCTTGCTCACGGCTGGCGCCGGAGCCACTTGTGAATACCTGAGGTCCATGAATATGGTTTGTTGCTGGGAAATGAGCTTTGTACCCCGGACACATATCTGACTGGCCCTCACTGGCCGGGTACGTGCGGCGTCCAGGTAGCCGGGGGGGGGGGGGGGGGCAGAAGACGCCGAATCTAGGACGGTATACCCACCCACCCTCCCGAACCTCTGAATAACGTAATGTATGAATAAGAGTATGAATCGACCCTATAAGGGTCCACAATTCATTTCCAGTGGAAACACTCTGAACTGGTTTAATATTAGGCAGGAAGAAATAACTGGACCGGTTGAAAATATATATTCTTTCACTATAGCGTATGTTATCTCCATATTTAATGTCCGCCATCAGCCGTTATCAACACCATTCAATGCAGCCAGTATGGACATTTCCCACATGACATTGTTGCCAGCCATTGTCCGGCGTGGCGTTGGTCGCGTTGAGAGTCTTAACCGCCCACGTAATTTGTTTAATCTCATATCAGTCTTAACCGGACATGTATAAGTGCAGTTTCACGATGTTTCCGCTTCAGCGGCAGTAATTTCACTTCCGCATTTCCTAGTCGCCTACTCCTGGTAGGCAGCATGTGGTTGATAGCATTCAAAGCGGGTGCTTTCACAGCGAACATTTCTAATTCAAATCATTCCTTCTGGGGGTCCCTGCACAAAATGTTTTGAGATGGGCGTTATGTCCGCAGTCAAATACATATCATTCGGGGGCTCCTTGACATGAAAACATTTGAGAATCATTGACCTGAAAACATAGGTTATTCAGAAAACTGTCATGATTTTGAAGACATTTTGTAAGAATCTGGTCTCAGGTCAAATGCAGAGATACGACTCTCTCAAAAGGCCACGGTGCCAATATCATATACAGAAACCAATCTCCTTCTCATGGCTTTGGCGTCTAAGAGTCTAAAAAAAAAGAAAAAAGAAAGAGCAGCTGTTCAGCCCACTACACATGGATGTGAACATGGCCCTTTCATATTTTTTTTCTCTCTCTCTCTCCACATTTTTACTTTAATTAGATTTCCACTCCTTCCTCATTACCGAGGGGATCGAGCATGCTGTTAATAACACATGCAAGAAGTACCCATCAAATTCAGATGTCACATTCACACGTCATGTTGGAGAGCCGCGCCGTCTCGCTCTTTAAACTCCCCCACCCCCCGCCGCCTTTTATAATGTAATTAATCCTGTCTTGCAGACACCTGGTGTTTTTTTCCGACAACCCTTGTCATTTCTGACTTCCCCGGGTCTGCGGGTATTATAATGTGCGGACATGGTTAGCACCGCTAATAGCTCCTGCATAGCCGGAGGCGGGTTTGTGTGTCGATGGAGAGGCGCGTTCATTCGCTCCGTCTCCGAGGTGCAAATGTGCGTGCGCACACACACACACACACACACACACACACACACACACACACACACACACACACACACACACACACACACACACACACACACACACACACACACACACACACACACACACACACACACACACACACACACACACACACACACACACACACACATCGCTGTGAGGCTGTTCACGCCTCATTGAGTTTGCCCCGTCAATTAGAACACAGTCCTCACTCCTCCTCCTCACTGCATTAACATTTCGGCGTCACCTTCAAAACCAAACGACAAGCTATCAATCAATAGATATCGCAAAAACAGCCATCTTACAGTTTGAAATACCCTCGAGAGCGAGCGTGCACGCACGCGCGCGGCGGCAGCAACTTATGCGTTCCTCCCTACATTATGCATCACATTTACAGCTCGGAAGTTATTGGAGCTATTCAGGATTAAGTACTTTTTCTCTCCCCCCCCCCCCCATCCATCCCAAGGGCACCTTGTAGATTCAATTTGGGATTAAGGACCCACGGTAAAGAGACTTGCAATACCAAAGTGAGCTGGGGACGTTAACCCACAAGCCCAAACACCCAGGTCACATCTAAAGCCTGCACACATCCCTCCCCCTCCCGTCCCTAACCATTAGCTGGCTGCCTCTTAATCGCTGGTGCAGTATTGCTGTGTGTTGTAGAAGCTCTCAGAGAAGTGTATTTCAGCCCGGGCACTTTGTCAAAGTCACTCTTCGCTTATAGCCCGGCTTCCCCCCCCCCCCCCCCCCAGCAAATGGGGCTAATTAGTAACTCGCAGAAGACATAAAAGCCACGACACAAATCTTTGGCCTGGCGTTATCTTAAAGGTGATGCCGTGCAGCTTTGATGCTATTGTGTGGGATGTATTGTTGGACTGGCGTTATGCTAAAGCTGAGCACTTCGATCGTGCATGTTCAAATTATAGGATTCCTGGTTCCAGTGTTTGTTTTTGTTTTGTTTGTTCGTTTTTGTCAATACTGTCATGTAGACATACTTACAAGTAAAAGTCTAGAATTAAAATTTTACTTGAGTAAAAGTACAAAAGTATTGGCATCAAAATGTACCGGCACTCAAATGTATGGACGATATTTTAGCAGATATACAAGGTCACAATGCGTCACATCGCTGGTCTTAAATGTTTTGTAATAATAATCAAAATCTACAAAGTATCCAGTAACTAAAGTTTTCAATTAAATGTATAGTTGAGTAAAAGTACAATATTTGCCTTAAAAAGTGTTGGAAATTGGAAATACTCCAGTAAAGTACCTCAAAATTGTACTTAGGTTATACAATACAGTAAATGTAGGCTACTGTTTTTATTATCTATCTATTTTTTACTGTTGTAATGTTACTTTACATTACAACAGTAATGTAATGCCTGGTTCAAACTACAGGGAGTCATATTCACATTGTTTGAACGATGGGTATTTTGAGCACAGAATGCTGCACAGTTCTTACTTTGAATAGTAGGCTATCATATTTAATATGATACCGTTGCAAACTATTCTCTACATTGAAGGGATTATCAACCCTCAAAATAATAGCACACCTCCCAACATCTCCTGCATGACACAACTAGAGCATTCCTGAAAATGGAGACAAACATTTCCATAACATAACACATTATTACACCCTAACCAGAGAAGAGAGGCTGCCATAATAAACTCTCTCTCCCTCCCTCCCTCCCTCCCTCTCTCTCTCTCTACCTCTAAAAATAAAATAAAAACTACAATAAAACACAAGCAGATTGGCCTCCGAGGAGATTTATACTGGTGGTGTGAGTGGGTAGCTTTTAATAAAGCTATTTGAAAGATCAACCTTGGGATTTAAAGAGCTACACTTAGCTAATGAAAAACAAGTCATAATTTGAAACGCTGTTAAAAGTGTGAGCTCTATTCATTGAGCTTGAATGGAGTGTTTCGTAGCTAAAAAAAAAGAGAAAAGAAGGAGAAATAACTACACTACGAGGCTAATAGAGCTTTATGGTGGTAGGCCATGCTGGTTAAACATCACTTAAGCAAATGTCTGCACTCTGGCTGATTGGCATTAGTGTCACGAATTCTCACTTGAGCGCTCGCTGATGGCTTGTAGTGGTCACACTAACTTTGTTTAAGATCATTGTGCGGACACGTTCAAGTAGTTAAATTTACATCAATCTCGTATTCCGTTCGGTTTAATGAACCATTAATGACGAGGAGCTTCCAGACAGAATAGGCTTTGGCCGTTGAGTTGCAGCCGTTGATTTTCCCGTGCGTACTTTGGCCGCTACTCTGTTTAATGAAGTGTAAAAATGTGCAGTAAAATCAGCAGCGTTAACTTAGTTAAATTAACACTTTGATTTGACAGTACCAGACCGCTGTGCCCGGCTGTAAAGCACCGAGTCGTTAACGATGGAAGTTGGAGATCCATGCCCCACCCGGCTATGCAATACCCGCTGTGTGTCAGAGTACCCGTTCCACCCTGTATCCCAATTTCTGTATCTGTCTCTCTGTGTCCCTCTATTCCTATAGAGTTATGTGTCTGGCATGGCCAAATATGAAGTGTTGTGATGTGGTGATCAGGTCCAGAGCCTGCGGGCAGAGCCTTTTGTGATGGTTTTGAACAACCGCCGGCTATCCGACGGACTCGACACCGGGCACTGCCTGTGGTGGTGTAGAACGTGCGTAGAATTTGAAGTTGGTGGGGCGAACGGTTTTCGGGTTACGTGGATTACAGACGTACACACATATACGTATGGTATTAAAAAGGTCTTAAAAGTGCATTTAAATTGTAACGTTAGAAATGTGCAGACACCCTGTATACACTTACTGTACACTGTAGGCTATGTTGGTTTGTTTACTGTTGAGTGAGAAAGTAATTTAGCACATTAAGTTAATAATCTGGGGACCCCCAGTTTGGGAACCACTGGTGTAGACATGAATAAAGTACTGTAAATGTTGCAACTCAGATCTGTTCAAATATCGAAGGTTTAAGTGGTTAAGAAGCAGCAGAAATCAGGGTGACATTTAGCAAGTTATGTTTAATTATCCAACAGCAGCTCAGTGCAGCTATATTATTCAAATATTAATAAGTAAAAAGAAGTTCCCTGTTCACTGCAATGAATAACAGAATAGCCTCTAATCTGTCATACGGCCTTTCGAACCACCACTCTGTGCTTAGGAGGAGAGTGATTTCTCCAGGCACCTCCATATAAGATTCCTTACGGTTAAAAAAAAGAAAAAAGAAGACAAATCGTGCATCATCTTCTGCAAATGGTTCTCTGTACTGTATGTTTGTGTTACATGGTGGTGGAACATGATGGTTTTGCACTAATTAATTATGTATGTTGTTTTTGTCTTGATTACACAGAAGAACTACAGTACATCACGTACTGTACAGTCCAGGAGGATACAAATAGCAACATGTGCACAGCGGTTTTAACCCATTCAGGCCTGACGTCAAAATTTAAAAAGAATCTTCAAAATCCTCCAGTTTTCTGAAATAAATATTTTCACGATTTTTCAAAAATAGCAGACCTACAAGCTCGTAGCGCGCCACTCGGTGGCCCGCTATGAGCTTGTAGATCTGCTATTTTTCAATAGCTAAATTATAACATAATGTTTAAAACACCAAAAGGGGTTCCCGCCCAAAATGCGTTAACAACATCATGTCATTGCCAATACATCTTTCTTTGAGATTTACATCAGTGATTATTTTTCCCAGCTCTCCTGAACAATACCATCTTAGCGAGAAGACCAGTTCCAAGTATTGACGTAATTTATACATCCTACCACCTGGTTCATGGTTTTGTTTCCCCATTCTGAATTCCCAATTTCCCATACACTGTGAAAAGAGGAGTTGACGGGCAATTATGGTCACTATAGATTTGCCCGCAAGTTTAGCAAGCATACAGTAATATGCAGGTGTGATGGTACAATTCGGGAGTTTACTGGAGTTTGTTGGACAGTATAACGGGAGTTTCCTGTAATATACACATCCGTATTCCATGCTTTTTGCGCAGTGATGGACGTGTAAATATATTTTACTCCACTACTTTCTAGTGGAGTACTAATTACTTTGTAGATTTTCATTATTATTACAAAACATATTAACCACCTCAGCCCTATACACATCTAAAAGCTCACAATGCGTCGTATAGGGATATGAAGCATCAACTGACGGTGAGAAAACGTTAATGTTATTAGTTCCATTCTTCGCCAGAAACAGAGTTAACAGACTATCACATATACGAGTGACTGACTATCGTGAACGACACAGGGCTAGGACAGTTTTTGTAGTTCATGTTTGGACCACAATTCTTATATATGACACGATATTAAACGTGTCTATGGGAATTCATTGGGGACACACAAATACTGCACGCGCGCACACGCACACACACACTTTGGGATGTACGTCCCAAAGAGGTCCGTTGCGATCCAATAACTGGACAAGGAAGGATGGGCTTAATCATATTTTAATATGATTAAAAGACATCATACGGCCGTAAAATTGGGTCGTGTCTGCCAAGCAACCTGACTAATCAAAGACACACTCCAACTGTGCTGCTGATCCTCATAGGCCACTGCTAGCTGTGATTCGTTGTTCACTGTGCAAACCCCATCATTATAGACGAATCCATGGAGCAGGTGTCCTGTATTAGGCCAGGTGTAGCTAATCAATGCTGAGGTGCTTAATAATAATAATAATAAGGGTAATAATAATAATAATACACTTTATTTATAGAGCACCTTTCATGACAAGAGTGCAGCGCAAAGTGCTTTACAAGAAAAATAAAGTACAAAGTATATCAAACAAAAAATATCAAACAACATAACAATCGAGGCACAAAGTACAAAAAATGCTAACAACAGCAAATAATTCACAATCACAATTAGGGTCACAATCAGAGCAAGGTCAGTGAGAAGCACAGGACAGAGGCGTGATGAAAAAGATGCATACAAAAGACAATGATATGGGTTAAAACAGTGAGTCAACAAAAAAATCTAAATCAAAACTCAGCCAAATGCAAGAGTAAAAAAGTGGGTCTTAAGTAGGGTTGGGATTCGTCAGGATTTTGACGGTTCCAGATCCTAACCGGATCCCTCTAACGGTTCCCTTAACGGTTCCTAATATTATTTTTCTGACAGATTATGCTTATATTATAACTAACCTAACCAAGTACACATGCGGCGGCTGTAAGGTTGCCAGTTCGAACCCAGGCTCCCCCAGAGTAACTGTCGAAGTGTCCTTGAGCAAGATGCTGAACCCCTAATTGCTCCCGATGTGCTGGTTGGTGCCTTGCATGGTTACCGCTGCCATCGGTGTATGAATGTGTGTCTAACACTGCGCAAAAAGCATGGAATACGGATGTGTATATTACAGGAAACTCCCGTTAAACTTTCCAACAAACTCCCGTAAACTCCCGAATTGTACCATCACACCTGTATATTACCGTATATTAACTGTATATGCCCGCTAAACTTGAGGTTTACGGGCAAAATACAGTGCCCATAATTGACCGTTAACTCCTGTTTTCACGCAGTGTAAATGGGTGAATGTAATGCACAATCTATGTAAAGCGCCTTGGATAAAGGCGCTATATAAATGCACCATTTACCATTTATGATAAACACAAATTCAATTATTGAAAATGCACTTTACAATTATGAGGTGGCACTATTATTTAAACTTCACCACCACTGTAATATTCTCACAGAATATGCTTATATTGATGCTCTATCTCCACCTAGCGTCTGTTAGATATAGCCACTGTGATTGGTTAGTGCTACTGCATGCTGGGAGTATCTTCAGGTACAGAGTGAGTTGTGTGAAGTCAGCCTTCCTATATACATGTGATCCACCGCAGTCTGGAATAAAGCCTACTACTATTATAGCACGTCGTCCTGCATTTGATTGTACACATTGTGCAACACAAGACATGGTGTCAGAGTAACTCGAACCCGAAAACAAAAAATAAAAAGACAGAGATGGACGTCGCTGGAGTGCCTTCACCCCGAATGGACTGGGATGCAAGCAACTTGCCCGAAGCATGGCGAAAATTCAAGTTACATACAGACTTGATGTTTTCTGGTCCTTTCAAAAAGAAGAGTGAAGATGAAAAGTGCAGCTACTTGCTTCTCTGGATTGGAGATAAAGGCCGGGATGTCTACAATACATGGACGCTTACAGAGGAGGAACGTAAAGTATTGAAAACATACCATGACCGTTTCCTAGCGTATGTAGAGCCCAAAGTGAATGTGATTTTCGCTAGATACAAGTTCACCGAGAAAGTACAGGGAGCTAACGAGCCTTTTGAACAGTTCGTGACAGAATTGAGACTGCTTGTTAAAGACTGTAACTATCACGACAGTGAAGAGATGGTACGAGACCGTGTGGTTTTTGGGATTAATTCACCAAGAGTGAGAGAGAAGCTGCTCAACGTCGGGTCCGATCTAACTTTGGATAGAGCAATAGACATTGCCAGGACTCATGATATGGCACAAGCTCAGCTAAGGAGTTTTGCAAGCAGCAGCGCGAGCCCGCGCGAACAGGCTGTTCATGCAGTGAGCCGGCATTCTTCAAAGGGTCCCGCATGGAAAACGCGCCAAGACTGGACAAGAGGAAGCCAAGCGCAATTCCCCAGGAATCCCACGGAGGGAGACAGAGGCCACTCTAAATCGTGTGGATACTGTGGAAACAGGGCTCATGGAAAAGACGCTTGCCCAGCAAAAGGCAAGCAATGCAAAATCTGCAACAAGTGGAACCACTTTGCAAAGGTATGTCGTTCAAAAACAAGCAAAGTTCACACAGTAAGTGAAATGAATCAGGATCAAGATGCAGACAGCAGTGATGGTATGTTTATTGATGCAGTGACACAAGGAAGCAACACCAAAAATACAGAGCAAGCCTATGCAAATGTACAAGTTGGCCCAAATAAGACTGTAGTTCGCTTCAAGTTGGATACTGGTGCTGACACAAATGTCATAACACCAGAGGTATTCAGATCTCTAGGAGTACAAGATGTACTGGAACCTTCACCACGCCCACTCTATGGCTATGGAGGTGAGCAACTCAGTGTCCGGGGCAAGTGCAACATGGAATGCCGGTACAAGGACATTAAGCTAATGTTGAAAGTGCATGTTGTTGACACACGTGCACCCCCAGTGCTAGGTTTAAAAGCATGTTTGGATTTTGGACTGATTAAACTCATACTGTCAGTGTCTGGGGCACCAGATGTGTCCATTCTAGATGAGTTTGCAGATGTTTTCACAGGAATAGGACTATTCCCTGGTGAATGCACAATCCACCTCGACCCCAATGCAACGCCTGTGGTCCACGCACCAAGGCGTGTCCCCATCGCACTACGTGATCGTCTCAAACTGGAGCTGCAAAGCATGGAAAAGCAGCATGTCATTGTCAAAGTGACAGAACCGACCGAATGGGTCAATTCAATGGTAGCAGCAGAAAAGCCACGCACAGGCAAGCTGAGAGTATGTCTCGACCCCAAGGATCTGAACCAGGCTATCAAGAGGCCACATTATCCCTTGCCCACTCTCGACGACGTCACAGCTAAGCTGGCAGGAGCCTGCTATTTCAGTGTCATGGATGCCAGGTCAGGCTACTGGGCGATTAAGCTCACAGAAGAGTCGTCCAAACTGACCACTTTCAACACAGTATTTGGGCGATACCGGTTCCTCCGCCTGCCTTTTGGGATCGTATCGGCCCAAGACGAGTTTCAACGGAGAGTCGACGAGACCTACGAGGGTCTACAAGGAGTCACAGCCATAGTGGATGATGTCCTTATTTTTGGAAAGACTAAAGATGAACACGACGAAAACCTCCGTGCCATGTTACAGCGCTCCAGAGAGCGAGGAGTCAAGCTAAACCCAGAGAAAAGCACTCTCTGTGCCACAGAAGTCAGCTATTTTGGGCACATCATCACCAAAGATGGAATCAAGCCAGACCCAGCCAAAGTCAGGGCTGTGAGAGACATGGAGCCACCCAAAGACAAAGGTGAGCTCGAAACAATTCTTGGCATGATCAATTATCTGTCAAAATTTGCACCTATGCTCTCAGATATCAATGCACCCCTGCGTCAGCTGATGAAGAACACGAGTGAATTCCTATGGGACGCACAGCATGATGCAGCATTCAAGAAAATGAAAGAGCTGATCACACGAGAGCCAGGCCCAGTTCTCACATATTACGACCCCAGCAAGGAGCTCAGACTCCAAGTCGATGCATCAAAATATGGACTGGGTGCTGTCTTACTACAAGAAGGAAAGCCCATCGGATATGCATCAAAATCACTCAGTGACAGTGAAGTGAACTACGCACAGATTGAGAAGGAGCTATACGCTATCTTGTTTGGATGCAAGCGCTTCCATCAGTACGTTTATGGCCGCCACACCATTGTGGAAAGCGACCACAAGCCACTGGAGTCCATTATGAAGAAACCACTTGCAGCAGCGCCCCCGAGGCTACAGAGAATGATTCTCCAGCTGCAGAGGTATGCTTTTACCATTATCCACAGACCAGGCAAGGACATTCCTGTTGCAGACACTCTCTCCAGGAAGTCACTTTCTGACCAGGATGACAGTCTCAGAGAAGGTATGGACATGCAAGTGCACACAGTGTATAGCAACCTACCTGTCAGTGACACAAAGCTGACAGAAATCAGAGCAGAGACTGAGAAAGACACACAGCTCATACTACTGAAAGAAACGATCAAGTCAGGCTGGCCTGAGGAAAGAAGAATGTGTCCTCAGAGCATAGCAGAATACTGGAATCACAGAAGTGAACTTTCTGTGATGAATGACATCATATTCAAGGGGGAGAAAATCATCATCCCTACCCCACTGCGCACAGAACTGTTATCCCGAATACATGCAGGTCACATGGGCATGGAAAAATGCAAGCTGAGAGCCCGTGACATCTTATTCTGGCCCGGGATGAACAAGCAGATAGAGGAGATGGTTGGGAAGTGCCCCACTTGTCTCACCTACAGACCTTCTAACACCAAAGAGCCCATGATGAGTCACCAGATCCCGGATAGGCCATGGCAAGCAGTGGCTACGGATCTGTTCACTTGGAACAATGACAACTACATCGTCATTGTGGATTATTACAGCCGATACTTCGAGCTAGACAAGCTACACAGCACAACAGCCTCAGCTGTTATCCACAAGCTGAAGGCAGCCTTTGCCAGGCATGGCATTGCTCAGAATGTATTTTCTGATGGAGGTCCCCAGTATAGCTGCAAGGAATTTGAGCTTTTTGCCAAAGAATGGGAGTTTACACAAGTCACTAGCAGCCCATACTATCCTCGCAGCAATGGCCTCGCCGAGAAAGCCGTGCACATTGCCAAGTCACTCATGGAAAAGGCCAAAGCAGATAAAAGAGACCCCTACCTCAGCCTACTCGAATACCGTAACACACCCGTGGACAACTTCAGATCACCAGCCCAGCTGTTAATGAGCCGTCGCCTACGCTCAATCCTACCCAACACCCACCAACAGCTTCAACCAGAGGTCGTCAGCCACGGAGACGTCTACGCCAGGAGAGTTCAACAACAGCAACATCAGAAGAAGTACTACGATCGATCAGCACGCCCGATGACATCACTGCAGCCAGGACAGAGCATCCGACTCCAAGAGCGTGGCCACTGGAAACCAGCAGTCGTCATCAAGCCAGCTGATACGCACCGATCCTACCATGTACGTACCACCGAAGGACGAGAGTACAGACGAAACAGACTCCACCTTCTAGACACAAATGAAACACACAATGATGAGGTGAGCTCAGATGAACACTACACACCACACGCCCCACAGGCGACAGGTGACGCCCCACCTCCTAATGTGACTGTCCCTTATCAGACCAGGTACGGACGTACGGTCAAGCCTAGAAGCGTTATGAACTTGTAGGTAGAGTCACACAAGGACTGAGTTTCACGACATGGCATTGTTACACAAAACAATAAAAGAAAAAAAATGTGGAATGTCATTGAGTTATACTTGAGTCATTTTGATTGATTGATATTGGACGTTATTGATTTGTTGCATTTGACAGTATTTGTTGCATACATTGAAAAGAAAAAAAAAGGAGATTGAAATGTATGGTTCTGTATTTGCATATCTGGTTTTCAAGGAATCTGCCTACTGATAACTGAATTTGAATATTTCTTTGCACTGGTTACAGTATGTATTTTGAAGTATTGCACTAAGCTGTTTGGTCTACAGTATTTCTGAATATTATGACTAGTTTGTTTTTGAGGCATCTAACAAGAACTTACTGCGAAGTTTTTTCAAAAGAAGGGGGATGTAATATTCTCACAGAATATGCTTATATTGATGCTCTATCTCCACCTAGCGTCTGTTAGATATAGCCACTGTGATTGGTTAGTGCTACTGCATGCTGGGAGTATCTTCAGGTACAGAGTGAGTTGTGTGAAGTCAGCCTTCCTATATACATGTGATCCACCGCAGTCTGGAATAAAGCCTACTACTATTATAGCACGTCGTCCTGCATTTGATTGTACACATTGTGCAACACAAGACAACCACCACCAGCTGTATATTAAATATACAGTACACATTGCAATAATGATATTGGTGTGGTGACAAATGTTGTGTCTTTAATGTTCAGATTAATTTAATTTGAAGGACCCCTTACCCTAATGGAAACAAGCCATAGTGCTTTCTTGGATTATAAAATCCTCTTAGCAGACCTTGTATTGAACTGTAGGCTACGTTCCTGTGCCTTTTTCTTCTGCAAACTGTTTATAAAGTAATCAATCTATGGAGGTATATATGCACCTAAAGGCTGGGCTCTCAACAGTCACGCGATTAATTTAGATCCAAATCAAAAGCAGTTGAGTTGCTTATAAATTGTAAAAAATAACAGTTGTACAATACGCCTAATGGAAAGCTCTGTAGAAGTTAGTAGTTTTTATTTTCTAACGTTACTAGCCTGGGGAAAGTGAACCAGTCTCGCATCATCCTCGTCCCCCGCCAGCTGTGGTGGAGCTGCGGGGAGTGCGGGCACGGCTTCCTGCAGGCTTTCAAACGATGTGCCTAGATCAATCTCGTGAGTCGTGGACTCGTGTAGGCATATTGATTCTGAGATGTTTCCTCAATGTGGACGTGGTGCAACCGTGCAACTTGCAACAACCTTTGCAGGGAACTATGGCATCGCATTTATTGCACTTTGCGTGATCAGCCTCAGAGTCATTTCCCTCTCTGTTAACCTGCACACTTTGGAGATCTCTTCGACATACTGTCCCGCTCGCTCCGTGGCGGTGACCGGTCGCTGAATGTACAGAACAGTGGGCGTATCCTCCCCGACCCCACTCACTCATGTAGGTGGGGTGACGTCACCCCAGGCTCTGCTTGCATGCATGCACAGACACAGCGGAGCTAAATGACGACTGATGAGAACCGTTTGGGGAATTAACCGCTAATAAAAAAATCACACTCGTGTGAACTGAGTGGTGCAAGGTCTTATATAGCCTGATCAGCTGTGGTCTGACGTAATGTCAGTGACCATAGTAACCATGCTCATTCTTTTGGGCCCCACGTACAGGTACACACAAACACGGATACAAACAAAGCTGGTTGTTGGAGTGGTTTGCACCACTCAAAAACGATGGAACCCGGCTCCGGATCCGCAATGTCGGAACCGGGTCTGAAATGAAACGGTTCCGAATCCCAACCCTAGTCTTAAGCAGTGTTTTAAAAACATCTATATAGGGAGGGTTCCAGTCTAAGGTGCATTGGAAGTTCATTCCAGGCGGTCGGCCCGTGGGTATAATGCTATTCCTCCAAGTCCAGGGAATAATGCATCCATCTGCATGAAGCTTCTCTTCTGAGGGGTCCCTGGGGGGTCCCTGGCCTGCATGTTAATTTTTTTTTATATATAATGATTCAATGGACCGTCGAATAAACCTCGTTTTGACCAGAACGTTTTCATCTGGGACGAGGAATCGGAGAAACGGCGATAGAAAGAAACCGAAACATTGAGCCGTGGGTGCGTGTGCCGACCAAGAAGACGCATCGCCATTGCTGTTTACACCATCGCCTAGCAACGGAGTGATAATGTAAGTAGCATCACAACGTGATCCATCATAAGCACTGTAAAAGACCGTTTGGCGTAGATCTACACCAATGGCGCTGGGTCAGATGAATTCAAATGACGTAGGTCTACGCCAAAATGACCTCCCCGCTGTGACATCACTCTAGCCAGCAGGATAAAAGCCACTGCAGCCTCAGAGAGACCAGATGAAATCAGACCAGATGAAATCAGACCATATTCAGTCAGAATCCAGGTTAAATCAGCACTCCCAATAATCTCCAACCATCACCAAATCTTCAAGACTCCTCCGGCCAAGATTCAAAGAGCTCTAGAATCTAGAAGTGTACTTCATTGGCTCTCCTTTTCTTTTCTATTGAGCTCTTCGTTCTTCTACAGAGCAGGAAACAAACAGCTTTACTTCAGTTCACCATCAACTGTCGCATTGATGGACGTTGCCTGGACGTTGCATCAGAAAGGACCCCCAAAGGAACATGGTGCTGCTATAGCGGTGAGACACGAGCTGTACCTCTTTAGAATGAGCGGTAAGAAGAAAAGAAGAAGAATGAATGGTGTGCAGGTCTTCAACACACTGACATTACACTGGAGGAAGTTGACCACAGTGAGAACTGAAAGAGGAGAACCTCACCTTGAGGTTCCCTCCAGGTGCTACGGCTTCACAGCTGTGCTGATTGAAGATACTGTCTACTTATGGGGAGGGAGCGCTTACGACACAGCCAGGTACTGCAACCTGCTTTATGCATTTGATGTCGACGCCCACATATGGTTTAAACCACAGGTTTCTGGGGCTGTTCCAGAGGAGAGGATACACCACTCAGCCTGTGTGTTGGGGAAGGTCATGTTTATCCATGGAGGAATCACCCATACATGCACTAATGACATGTACAATGACATGTACAAGTTGGACACCAGCACAATGGTCTGGTCTTTAATTAACAGAGGAACTTCACCTACTGCTGCAGCATTTAACTCTGCTACCATCATCGGGACAAAGATGTTTGTATTTTCAGGCTACCCCAACACCATCAGAATGTTTGACACAGAGACCAACCTCTGGCTGGACACACCTTCTACAAAGCTTCTTCCAGAACGACGCTACGGTCATTCAGCCTTTACCTACAATGGAGAGCTGTACATATTTGGTGGACACACGTATAACCAGCGCCAGTACTTCAATGATGTGTGGAAATTCAGTCCAGAGACCTTCTCCTGGAAGAGGGTTAAGCCCAAGGGGAAAGGCCCGTCTCCGACGTCTGGGATGTGCTGTTGCATGCTGGGAGATCGGATCATGCTCTTTGGAGGAGACGAAACACCTGATGACCTGTATGTCTTGGACTTAAGTCCTAGTCTGAAGACGTTGTGTAAGCTAGCAGTTATTCAGTACGGTCTGGAGCAGTCTGGACTCCCACACAACATCAGGTGGGAACTGGCAGACATGACTACCAACAGCCAATAGGAACTGGCAGCTATGACTAACAACAGCCAATAGGAACTGGCAGCCATGACTAGCAACAGCCAATAGGAACTGGCAACCAACAGCTGAACGTTTGCTCTGTAAGAATATATATTCAAAGATTTGCATCAAATTTTCACGATTT
This sequence comes from Electrona antarctica, assembly GCF_951216825.1. Classification (NCBI taxonomy): domain Eukaryota; kingdom Metazoa; phylum Chordata; class Actinopteri; order Myctophiformes; family Myctophidae; genus Electrona; species Electrona antarctica. The sequence continues at coordinate 32,909,144 of NC_136801.1, forward strand.
TTTCGAAAATATTTTTCGATATCTAAAGTATAACATAATGCTTAAAACACCAAAAGGGGTTCCTGTCCAGAATGGGTTAAAGCCCAAACCACACCAAAGGGTTGCGTTATTGGGACAAAACTGTTTTGAAGGTAAACCACACCAATGCAACTCACTGAATTGCAATGAGTGCATTGGTGTGGTCTACCTTAAAAAACATGTCCCAACCCGACCCTTTGGTGAGGTTTGGGCCATAAGACCCTGCAAACTTTGGCCCGAGACCCAAACTAGTAGAAAATAGCAGATATACAAGCTGAGACATGAAGCTATAAACCTGGCAGCAGAGGTGCATGGGGCTCATCTCATCACATGACCTGGGCAGTAGAGGGTGCGTGCGTGCGTGCGCGCGTGCGTGCGTGCGAGCATGGATTTGTGGGTGCGTGCATGCATGTGATATTTTGAAAGTCAAGGAGATGAATAAGCTAAGAACCTCTGATCTTCTAATTGTGGATACAGTGTATGGAATAAAACATGTCATATGTCAGGTCATGTTTACATAATTAATTACTTTTTTTTCCTTTTTCTTTTGACATACCACATCAATTTGTACTGAGTCGAGACCGCATTATACGAAGGAAGTTTAAAGTGTACATAAGATGGTCTTAATTGGTTCATAGAACAGCGCATTAACTCTAGGAAATACAAGGTAATCATCAGTGTTTTAGCACGTTAATGAGGCCCCAGAAGTTTAAGGCTTTGAAAAAATAAATAAAAAACACGAAGCAAAAAGCACTTAAATCAAAGATTTCACAGCCTCAAAGGGACTTCCCTGTGGGCACCTTCACAGCCAAGCAATCCAAACGAAGAACTCTTTCATTTAAGTCTATATATATAGAACACGCGCATGTAATATAAAAAATACAGAGAGAGAGAGAGAGAGAGAGAGAGGGAGAGAGAGAGAGGGGGGGGGGGGATTCAATGGAGCTCATCACTCATCAAAATGATGGAGGAAACGTATCCACAAGAAGGGTCAAAGAAGGAGAGCGAGAGAGGGAGAAAGAGAGAGAGAGAGGGGGAGGTTAGACTTGTAGACTTTGCTCGTGATCAATAAATCATCAACCGAGAAGATATCAAGGCACATCATACACTGCTTTGCGAAACTTTAAAAGCCTTTAATAAATGGCCTTGACGCCTCCTGCGTGTTTCAACTCCTCTTCAAGGCAGGAACACGAGGCAGGGTCACCTGGCGTCTGTCTGGGTTTCACCGTAGTGATACGTTTCAATCATAGCCTAAATTAAAGTGATGCTTTTCATTTTTTCCCTCCCCAATTCAGTAATTATGCCAATTGATTCCTCCCCACACACTGCTGTTGCACTTGCAACAGCAGTTGCAAGTGTTCATTTGTATATCTGCCTGTCAATGTCTGTGACTTTAAACCTTCATAACTCTGCTTTCTTAGATGAGGATGATGATGATGATGATGATGAGCGCCTCGCCTAATCTATCTCACAGATCTGCTTTCATTGTCTTGATCGCAGTAACAGGGGGGGTCATGCGGGCAGCAAAAATCTTCATCCGTAGGCTATAAAAAGTCCCATTCCACCGTTAGGTTCAGAACTATAGTATAACGGTGAGACGCGTTGTCATTAGCATACTGAATCGGCGATGATGTTGGTTTCCAAGCTAGGAGGGAAACATGTCTGGGCATGCAGCTAGCCCCTCTCTGGACACCCCTGGTGAACTTTTCATCGCTCCCCGTAGGAGCGATGGAAAAAAGCTTCACCGAGGGTGTCCAGAGGGGTTCTAAGCCCGGCTGTGATGTCGACATGTCGACATGTCGACAAGATGACAACTCGACAAGGAAGGAAAAAAAGGGCTTCCACAGAACACAACACCACGGTTTAGGATGCGGAAAAGTTTAGTTCGTTATACATATATACCGGGTCGATGATGTCCCCGACGCGTTCATTGCGGTCTTATCACTGCAATTATAATGAATAAAAAAGTGTTACAATCACACGTCCGAGCGATCGCCGATTATGACGGCTCTGCATGGTGATCCGTGATCCCCCAACGGAAGACCTGTAACCCGGCCACTGTTGTCATGGCGGTCCCTCGTCCCTCGATACTGTGGTTCGTTTGTTAGTTTGTAGTATGAAAAATCACACCTGTGTGAACTGAGTGGTGTAAGGTTTTATATAGCATGATCAGCTGTGGTCTGACGTAATGTCTGACGTAATGAAATCATTATTATTATATAAGGTAAGGTATTATATAGCCTGATCAGCTCTGATCTGACGTAATGAAATCACACCCGGATGTGATTTCACAACTGGCTTTTTTTGTGCAGAAAAAATGAGCATGGTTGCTACAGTCATCCAGTTCACCCGGGTGTGATTTAATTACGTCAGAAATTATTTTGAACATAGCAACCATGCTCATTTTTTTCTGCACACAAAAGCCAGTTGTAGGAGTGGTTTACACCACTCAAAAAGCCAGTTGTAGGAGTGGTTTACACCACTCAAAAAGGAAACATGCATCTGTTCATGTGAGTTGCAGACGTTATGCAATGCCGATCCGGTGCAGATTATTCTTATTCGTCGTGGGGTTTTATGGCGGTTGGCATTCCATACGGTGCAGATTGTCTCTTGTATACACATACAGGCACACATACGCACTCACACGAAAAACACAAACACTAAAAAATATATAATAATTATTATATAACTCATTCCTAAAACACTCACATGGACACGCTCACTCATACACTCACACACATTCATTGTTGTGTTTCATTTTTAACTAAGGGACTGCAATGGAAATAAGCCGTCGGCTTTCTTGCGTTTATCCTTTTGATAGTGATGTATAACTATGTGCATTTTTCTGTACATTGTCAATAAACATCAACCACAACAAAAAAAAAACAGCAAAAAAGAAATCTCACTTTGAATTTTGAGCTATGATTGGTCACCCACAACTCTAGGGTGTGCAAAATGTAATTCAAATTTAGGAGTGCCAGATGTCCATGCAGGGCATTTTACTTTTTTTCCTGTGGCAGATTCACCTGGTTTCCAGGCTAAACTTGAACTGTATTCCTTTTGTTGCAAAAAATGGTTAAATCTATTTCTGACATGAGTGTTGGTTGACTGAACCACTGCATAGTATAACTAGCATCTAGATGTTTTCCTTTATTTATTATATATTTTTTTTTACCAAGCAAGCAGACATTCTTTCGCCTATGAGTGTCGAAAAACACATTATAGAAATGCTGGATTCTGGCACGGCTCTGCATGGCAGGAGGTTTCTCCTTTAGTTTTAGAGGAGGGTGAACGACATTCACAAGAAACCCTGCAGCGGCGCGTGCATTAACGATAAGCAATGCTGGGGGAAGTAGAGAGTGACGCCTAATATTATGGGAATGAATGCCCCGTATTTTTTTTCTTTCCTCGGTTCTTTCCCAGAGTGCTTTGCGTGAGGTAGCATGCAGGCCCAGCAGGACAGTGGCTAATGAGCCTGCACGTATAGCTCTGAAGCAGCAGCAGCGGCGGCGAGGACAGCAGTCGCATCGCTCAGCTTCCGCCATCATCTCCCTCCCCGAGTCAACACATTCCAGCTCACACCTTATTTTATACACCTAATTTTAATTCCTCTCGCTGATGTTTTTTCTTTCTCCTCGCGTCTTTAACAACGGTGTCGTAAGTAACAGTTCTGGATACTATGTATATGAGGTTTCACCCGACAGAGTACTTGATTAAAAAATACACCCGTGTGAAGTGAGTGGTGCAACTCCGTGTGGGGGTCCCCAGGGGGTCCCCAGAACATCCAGACCCCCTGGAACGCGCCCAGGGTGCCTGGCCGGTTCCGGCGAGCCGCCCCACGTCCAAAACGGTTGTCAAATGTGACTAGATTTGATCGAAGGACTGCCATTGGATTTTTTTGAATTTCATATGTCATATGAAAGCAGGGAATCATAGCTTGAAATTGACATATTGGTTGTTCAGTTTGACCCACCAGTTTTGGAGATATGGCTTATAGAAAAATGTCTTGCAGGAGTAGTGGAAAAAAGACCAAGCAGAGAAAATGGACTTCTAAGCTTTAGTTCAGTGATCTGTGACTTTAGGGGGCGCTGTTTTCCCTTCATTTCTCCATTAGTCAACCAGCAGTGTTGCCATGTCTGCTTATTATAATTAGTTGGCCTTGTTTCTAAAGAAAAATAATGCATAGGCCTACTGTACCAATTTTATAATAATTTATAACCTTTTTAAAGTGTAGTTGATTATGGAGAGTTGGTAACCAAGTGGACCCTTATTAGATCTTTAACTATCAAGTGTAAAAAGAAACCTTAAAAAAGGTCCATTTTGTTTCATTTTACACTCTCAAGATATACATAATTGTTAAACATCTGCATTACTTAATTTACAATAAGTCTACACAATTAGAGAATGTTGTTATCTCTCCTTTTTTAAATAGGCTACTGTATTTATTTGGCCTTTTGTAGTATGAAAAAGGGAAAATAACAGTGGCAGATAAATTAGGCCTATGTAAATGTTCCAGATGAGTACAAATAAATGCAATAAATAAAAAAACAGTAACCAACAGACAACAGGACAGTTTGCTCTCAAACCCTCCCAGCACAAATTGTGCCCTCTTGGCTCTTCTCTTAATTCCTCTGTTTCATTAGCCTGTTATTATTATTATTTGTCTGCAGACCCCCATCTGAAAATAATTTATGCCAGACACAAGATTTGTGTTGTTTGTATGCATGTAGATCGGCTATTTTCGCTTATTTTGGGTTTGTTTTCACATACCGGGTTGCTTATTTCTCTCGCAGAAACTGGCAACCCTGCAATGATAGCCGTTAGCTACATTTAGCTAATATATTGATATCAATCCTGTAAGCTAAAACAAGTACATTATTACATATCGATGCGATCTGCGTTATTATGACCTTAATTTTCATGGCAGGTACATTCCAAAGCAACTAATAATAACCACGTTATGGTGACATAATGTTACAATGTTTACAATACATTCATTCGAGTCTTCTTCTTCTGCTATTGGAAATAGGAAGCCATTTCCGCATTTTCCATTGTTGTGGTCAACAGTGCCCCCAGCTGGAACATTAGCATGAATTAGCTTTAGGCGGACCAAAATAAACACACTTTTTACAAAATATCGTTGTTAATACTTCTTTCTGTGCTATTTCTGTTAGCCAGTTAGTAAAAGACTAGTATTATCTTCCAAAACGATTGTGTACAAAAAGGCGGATTTTAGCGGAATTTGCATACTTTAGCAGGGAAGCCGTATGTCTAGTTAGCATTGGTTAACCCAATGGTTATAACATTAGACATAGTGATGTTTAAGCATTTATTTCATATTTATATGTCGATATCAGCTCTGACATTTATTTCAGACCTGCTCTAACATGACATGAATAATAATATAGCTTCAGATTATTTTAGACAGAAAAATAAAAAAGGACAAAGAAAATAGTTTTTCAGATGTCCTCAACAATTGCCACCCCCGCGATGGCAGTCCCTATATCGCGTGTGGACACAAATTACAGAGTTACTGTGTGGGGGTCCCCAGGGGGTCCCTCTACTGTACTGTACTGTAGTGTCACTGTACTGTACTGTCACAGCCAAAATCATCATATATACAGTTAATATGTGTGTGTGTATTAGGCTGCACAACAATGACACTTGGTGATGAAAACCAACCAAACGCTATTTCCATGCTCGGACACAGCCAGAGACACACGAAGCTCCGTATAGGAGTGGTTGCACCATTGAACAAATGTTGTCTTAAGTGCCTCTCTCGAAGAGAGTCATATGGGTCCGAGCCACTTGGTGGCGCTGGAGCACAGAACAAAACATAAACTCACAAGCTAATTTATTGGTTCGTGGAGCTGTCACTCAGAGCGGTGCCCCCGGTCCCAACCCTCAGGTATAAAACCGGTGGGCGTGAACGCTCGAGTCATTCCTACATTTTTCTGCGCTTGGATGCACACAGCATAGCGAGTACACCAAAGTCTCACACAACCGGCTGTTGAAGTATATTTTCCCGAAAGACGGACGAGTCTAGAACTGACTTGCACCGCGGGGATTCGCAGCCGCAAGACGGTGTTCTTTCCACGAGCTAACTCATCTCAAGTTAAGTAATATTAAGACTAATAACACAAGTGAGCCCGCCCGGCGACTTGTTGTTTTGTCTGCTCTCTACGTTCCTGCTCCTCTCGTTGCTGCTTGTTGTAGCTAGCGTTTGTTAGCTTGTAGCTAGCGTTTGTTGGCTTCTCATTAGCTCAGCTTCAGCGTTGCTGCCGCTTTTTTCTCCTCCGCTAGCCTCTCGTTAGTCACTGACTAGACCAGCCCGCAGCCTCGCTTGTTGTAGCTACAACCCTCGGTAACAGCGGGCCAACGTCAACCGATCCTCCGTCGCCTCGTTATCTAACATCTACCGCAGGCCGGACGGACCGCCTTCTCCACAACGTGGACAACAAACAGGCCTCCCTCCTCTACACTACGGTAGGCCAACACGTGGTGCAGCCTTCAGCCGTCGTGCTGTAAGCTGACCATTGTGAGCTTCACTCATCACCTTTACTCTCTGTAGTAGGGCAGATAAGTGGAACATTATTTTTATTTAGCAACGGAGCCAAATAAAATAATAATAATATCCTTTTTAGTTTTTATATTAAAAAAAAAAAAAACAGAACAGGGGAAGAAGTAGGCCATCTCCACCATGGCTACAAGAGATGACCACGATGACACTGGACCCCTTCCAAAGCTCTGTTTCAACAGGGTTTGTAACAACCTCCTGTCTCCTGATGATGGCCACTCCATGTGTATGCACTGTCTGGGTTTAACACATGCGAGGAATGCCTTTGAGATCGTGGGCCTCTGCCCATGCTGCCTTGGGCTATCAGACAGAGAGAAGGGACGCAGGCTGTCTAGAGTCAAGGCCCGTCTGGAGGGACGGGCCCCCCTCCCCCCCACCCAGCCTGGGAGGCAGCTCCTAGCTCCCCGCGATGCGTCTACAGGTACCAGGCCTCCCGCAATGGCAGCACAGCGGCACATGGACGACTCTGGATGCCCCTCCCCTGTCAGGAAGGCCCCCAGGGCCAACGCGAGCTACGCCACGACCGCTTACGAAGCAGCGGCGCTAGACGGTTCACGCCGCCAACCCGCTGCTTCCTTCTCCTTCTCCTCCTTTAGGACAGAGAGGAGCTTCGGCTCCCGCTTTCGCTCCAGAGACGACCTGGATCGCTACCATGACGACTTCGACGACACTTCCGAAGCCTACAGGCGACCCGGCCCAGACTACGAACCCCTCCCTCACCCCTACCAGCTGCCAGATGGTATGCCATGGTCAGACTTCATGGAAGGGCAGGAACCCCTGGACGACCCGCGCTCCTTCCAGGAACCTCCTGGAGAGTACAGGGTCGTAGACCAGGTGGGTTATGAGGACGATGGAGACCTGGATGCCGACGCACCAGCTCCCTACGATGACGGTGACGACGACGACGACTCATCATCTCACCGTGACCATGTCCTGGGAGAGGAGGCTCCTCCCCAGGACAATGGACCCCCTGAGGCCCCTGAGGGGGCCCCAGTTGCCCCACGCCCGCCCGTCGAGGAATGGGACCTCACCGAACTCCTACACCAGGCCGCCATCAGGTGCGAACGGGATTGGCCGGACGTGGCACCTCCCCCAAACCCGGAGGACACTTGGCCTGGAGCGGAAAGCAGGGCCCCCACGCGGAGAGCTATCCTCCCGCTGGCCCAAGGCTTCCAGTCCACCTTCACGGCGAACTGGGGAGAACCCAGCCTGACTCCCCCAACACTTCGCCACACCAAGGTGCCAATGGACACGATTGACATGCCGTCAGCAGGTCTTGGGGCGATGCCAACCATCGGCTCGACAGTAGGAGCCTACTTGCTCGACCCCACCGCCCCACGCATCACACCTTTGGCCAAGGAACCCTCCCTGCCCACCAAGAGGGACAAGGACGCCAGCCTTGCTAGCGGTAAGCTCTTCTCCCTCATCGCCGCAGCTGGCAAGCACCACAACACCCTTGCTCTGCTGCAGGGCTCCCTCACGGTCATACTCGGGGGTCTGGGGAATGTCCCCACCCCTGACGAGATTGCCGAAATCAAGAGGCTCCATCAGGAGATGATTAAGTTCCTCTGCAGCTCCACAGCACTGGTCGGCAGGATGGGAACTGCAGTGATCATGATCAATACAGTGATCTGTATTAAAGGCTTTGCCCAAAAGAACAAAAAAACAACAAAAATCACACTGTCGGGGGACCATGAACCCTCTGTTAGGGACAGCCAAAGTGCTGCCCGAAACAGAGCGGTGGGATATGAGGCCTGTGGCGGGCTTAAACGCCACCAGGGAGACGGGTCATGGCGAAATTTTCCTTGGTCATCCAGTGGGTACCACCACCAAACGAGTACACGGTCCTTCCCTTCGGGATGTCCCTAAGCCCCAGGGTGTTTGTGCGCTGCACAGAGACCGCCCTCGCGCCCATGCGTCAACAGGGCATTCGGGTGGCGAGCTATATCGACGACTGGCTCCTGATGGCCAGCTCGAGGGAAGAGGTAACGAGGGCCACAACCAGAGTGTTGACCCACGTGGCCTCCCTAGGGTTCGTTGTGAACCACGCCAAGAGCATGCTGGTGCCTACGCAGTCAACAGACTTCATAGGCATCAGGCTGGACTCAGTTGCGTATACGGCGAGACTGTCGGCAGACAGACTCGACGACCTACTGAAGTGTGTGTCACTGTTCACACCGGGACGCACTCTTCAATTACACACGTGCCTACGGATAGCAGGCATTATGGCTTCGGCGATCTCATTGGTACGTCTGGGGAGACTGCACATGAGACCCTTCCAGCGATGGCTTGGTTCCCTGCACATTCCCACCAAGTACGTGCACCGCCGTGTGATAGTGTCCCCGGCTTGCACACTAGCACTGAGGTGGTGGTCGGACAGACACAGACTGATGGAAGGGGTGCCCTTGGGCCTTCCCCTATCCAGGAAGGTCGTCACCACGGACGCCAGCCTCTCGGGGTGGGGTGCCACACACGAGGGCAGGTCGGCCAGGGGTTTGTGGGACACATACCTGAAAAGGACCTCCCACATCAATTACTTGGAATTAATGGCGGTCTTCCTCGCTCTGAGGGAGTTCGAACCATTTCTTCAGGGACACCACGTCCTGGTCCGCACGGACAACACGACGACGATGTCCTACATCAACAGACAGGGAGGTCTCACCTCCAGACGTCTGTGCACACTGGCACACAGGCTGCTGGTGTGGTGCGACGGTCGTCTCCTTTCCCTCACGGCATGTCACGTACCGGGCCTGCTGAACACAGCGGCGGACCTCCTCTCGAGGGGGCCACTCCGCTACGGCGACTGGTCTCTCCACCCTCAGGTGGCGAACCAGATATGGCACAACTTCGGGTTTCCGGAGGTGGATCTGTTCGCCACAAGAGAGGACGCGAAACGCCCTCTCTTCTTCTCACTGAAGGGCGAACCACCGCTGGGCCTGGACGCACTGGCGCACCAGTGGCCACAGGGTCTGCTCTATGCGTTTCCGCCACTGGAACTAATCCCGCATGTGTTGGCCAGAGTGAGATTGCAGGACGTCCAACTCCTGCTGGTAGCTCCGGCCTGGGGATCATGGAGGCAGGACGTTGTCCCCCTCCTTTACCACGAACCGTGGCAGCTTCCCCTGAGGCGGGACTTACTGACGCAGGCCGGCGGAGAAATATTCCACCCGCGCCCCCAGGACCTGGACCTATGGGTCTGGCCCATGAGGGGGCCCCTCTTGGAATAGCCGGCTTGCCACAGAACGTCATCGAGACCATTCTGAGCGCTAGGGCCGCGTCTACCAGGCGGCGTTACAACACAGCATGGCAGCTGTTTGTGCGCTGGTGTTCGAATAGGCCAGGAGGGATCCTCCCGTTCCAAGCTCCGGTGGCTCTCATCTTGTCCTATCTGCAGGAGTTCCTAGACAGAGGTCTAGGTTTATCCTCTGTGAAGGTCAACCTGGCGGCTATTTCCGCCTACCACTTGGGCATAAACAACGGTCCGGTGAGCGAGCTCCCACTGGTCCGACAGTTCATGAAGGGTGTCATGCATCTCAGGCCGGTTACTAGATCCCTGGTTCCAGCTTGGGATCTGACGGTTGTACTAGACGCGCTCACAAAGGAACCTTTTGAGCCGTTGGACACAGTGGACCTGAAGTTCCTCTCTCTGAAGACCGCTTTGCTGGTCGCGTTGACGACGGCTAAGAGGTCGAGCGACATTCACGCGCTCTCGGTCAACGTGAGCTGCATGAGATTCAGTGGCGATGACACTAGGGTTACGGTCAGGCCGAACCTGTCGTTCCTCCCGAAGAATTTTCCTTCTGGCTGTGAGCCAGTGGAATTGGTGGCTTTCCATCCGCCGCCCTTTGCCTCGGAGGAGGACAGGCGGTTGAATAGCCTATGTCCAGTCAGGGCGCTGAAGCTGTACAAGGCCAGGACAGCCCCCTTCAGACAAGGGGATCAGCTTTTCGTTGCTTGGGCCCCTCAAGCACAGCGGAAGGGTAAACCCGTCACGAAAGTACGGATCTCACAATGGCTTGTGGAGGCCATACAACTGACTTACACTGCCAGTGGTGTGGATCTCCCCGAGGGACTGCGTGCTCACTCCACGAGGGGCATGTCAGCATCCTGGGCCTTAGCGAAGGGCGTTCCCATACTGGATGTGTGTGCGGCGGCGAGTTGGTCGACTCCGTCGACGTTTGCCACGTATTACAATCTCGATGTGGCTCCCGTGAACCTGGCCCATGCAGTCCTGGGAGCGGCCGCACGTTAGTCACGTAAGACATGAACCCTGCAGACTTGGGGGAGCACATAAGGCAGCATAGCTGTCGGCTCCTCTGAGGGATCCCTTGACCGCCAGGCGGAGCCTGGTGGAGGTTCCTGGGTGCGTCTGTAGGGGGGGGGAAACCTCCTGGGGAGCAGGGGACAGTGGCACTGTTGGCTCCCCGGGGTTTCCCCTCGCCTCTCTATCAGTGTTTTAGTTTTACCTGTTAGAGGGACTTTGGGCCACCGGGTAGTTGGCCCGGTGGCCGAGGAGGGACCTTCTCTTGGTGCCAGGTCAGTAACCTGGCTAACCCTCTCAGTCTCCCTTGCGAAGGGGACACACATTCACGTGATGGTGACGTCTCGTGTGTCTGTGTCTCTGGGAAAAGAAGGGGGACCGTGGAGCGGTCCTGTCAGCCGGGGTGATCATACGGGAGTTTTATGATGACCCATATGACTCTCTTCGAGAGAGGCACTTAAGACAACTTCGGGTTACTTCAGTAACCTCAGTTGTATAAGTGACTCGAAGAAGAGAGTCATCGAACTGCCCGTCTGCTTTGGCAGGCGGCAGAAAAATGGTTGATAGGAATGACTCGAGCGTTCACGCCCACCGGTTTTATACCTGAGGGTTGGGACCGGGGGCACCGCTCTGAGTGACAGCTCCACGAACCAATAAATTAGCTCGTGAGTTTATGTTTTGTTCTGTGCTCCAGCGCCACCAAGTGGCTCGGACCCATATGACTCTCTTCTTCGAGTCACTTATACAACTGAGGTTACTGAAGTAACCCGAAGTTTGTGTGTACTGTGCATTACGTACTGTGGTTTCTAATCCTTCCACGTTGCATTTAACCAGTTAATACCTTTTACACTGTACATCCAGTTTTTTCCCCCTCCCCAGTGACCCAAATGTCTTCACCGAAAATACGAAATATAGACATTATGACACAATCATAGGAATGGCGGCGACAGTTCATGTGGATATAAGCAAGCATGCTCCGAGTTAAGCAGTAAATGGAGCATCTGCTATTTCTGTTCCCCATGGGAGGGGTTGTTATTGTATATCTAAAATGTAGCAGAGCCGAACGCCAAGATAAAGTATTATATGCACACTTGAATTATTACCATTATATAATAAATATTTGTTCAATCTATTCGTGACCCGTGAGTTATCTGACTGCATTCTAAGTTTGTTTCTCGGGAGTCGAGACATGTCGATTCCGAATACCAACATATTGTGCAATATACCTCAAATATGACATGTTTACCAACAGCATATCCCCACACAACATGCCTGAACTCGCTTGGTGTGACAGTGTACAGTGGTGGAAAAAGGAGGCCTACTCACATTCTTCACTTGAGTGAAGTCAATACTGCTATATAAAAAATACTCTGTTACAAGTAAAAGTCCTGGATAGGTACCAGAAGTAGAAAGTACTCATTATGCAGAAAGCCCCATGCCAAGTTTTTAAAATACAAAATATTTTGAAAATAGCAAACCCACAAAGTGTTGCATCGCAACACATCGTGAGCTTGTAGATCTGCTATTTTCAAGAGGCCGGAATGTATATGGGGCTGAAGTGGAAATATTTTGTAATAATAATCAAAATTTACAAAATAACTAGTAATTCAAGTTTTCAAATAAATGTAGTGGAGTAAAAGTACTCCACTACATCCAAGATGTGTAGTGGAGTAGTAGTAAAAGTATTGGATGTTGGAAATACTCAAGTACAAACACATCAAAATTGTAATTAAGTACAGTGCTTAATTGTAAATGTACTTGGTTACTTTCCACTAGCCTTGCATAGCGATAATATCACTGCATGATATTAATTAAATTAGATTAGATTACATTAGATTTTTCAATTAGATTTTTTTCCGCAATGTTCCACCCCATATTTGCATACTGGGCCCTGGTTGGTTATAGCCTAGCCTGAGCTAATGTGTTAGGTTTCTGGTCTAGAGGGGCGGTTCGCGGCAGAGATTTGCACACGCCCTGATTGGATCACACTGATCTGTCAGTCACCCCCGGCCCCTCCTCTCCCCCCCAGTGCAGCGCTACGTCACATAATTTGGAGCGACGCCCACCCGGAAGGGTTGACTCCCTATAGCCCAGAGCGGCCAATGCGTTCCTCCAGGCTTTCATTTTTTGCACTGACGAAAAGAAAGCCTGGTACCGAGGCTAGTTATAGCTTGGTTCCAGACGAATCCGGTTGGCTCGTCACCACTTCGGCCGTGAAGTCCTCCCACAATTGAGAGGGGCCAGACTTAATCTGCATGCATTTCAAAAGCAGATGAAGGCTGGCCACGCGAGTTTAACTTTCCGCCACCGGGCAGCGTGATGTACGTACCCGTCTTTGGCTCCACGGAGAAGTACGGCTGTCCATGGATGATGCTGTAGATCACCCGAGCACTGTTCCCGTAGGTGGGGTCATCCGCGTCAGTGGCTGCCACCTGGACCACCATTGTCCCTGAAAGCAAAAAGACAACACCCCTATCTTTAATGTCCAAGATAATAGAACGCTGAAGTGCTGACGTCACTCACTCATCCCCTGGTTCCAAGGGGTCCGCAGAAGTCTTTCTATATGTAGAATAACATGGGGTCATCTTAAAATAGTCTCATATAAGAATTGTGGTCCAAAAATAAACAAACTGTCACTCATATTTGATACAGTATGTTTCTAGTAACATTACTGTTTTCTCTCAGTCATTTGATTCTTCATATCCATAACGAGTGAAACCGCTGGGATGATTTGTTTATTTTTTCAAAAACAGTTCTTATTTGAGGCGATCTAAGATCCCGGGATTATAATACAAATAAATAAAAACACAAGCCCTTGGATTTAACGCCCTCTAGTGATATTGACGTCAGACTTTGGTGGTCTATATCAAGAGTAGAAGAGCTGTTGCCATCAGGAACACAAATTGCGACCAGTTTGACTCAAATGGGCTGTTACTATAATGGTTATAATTATAAAAGGTTATAATTTTGACATCTGTGGATACTATAGAATCACTTGCACCGCAACACTCATATACTGCATTGTGTTGGAAAACACATGCAAACTGACTGAATATTGGGTTTGAGTGTTTTCATGAAGTGCCTCTGTATTGATTTCTTCAGATGTGACACGTTGCAAGCTTTATAAGACCGGGTGATTTGTCGACTAAAACTTCAGAGAGATACAAACCGGACTAAAATGATATGGAGGGACTACTGCAGAAGAGATCCAGTAGAACTAAAAAGACAAGTCGTTTTATGGTTTGCAAATTAAAGTAATTTGGTTTATTTTTTTTTCCTCTTGCCGGTGGGTTCCCAAATTGGTACTGTATGTACGATACACCGGTGGTTCTCAGACTTTTTTTGTTTTGTTCTTTGGTTTTATGTGCTAAGGATATGTATATTGGCCGCCGCCCCACATCTGAAAATGTTTTTTGCCAGGGACCCCCAGAAGAGAAGATTGGTGTTAAAGCAATTCAAAAACAATTCAACAGTTTCCAATAGAGTATACATAAATACTAGGGCTATCACGATTCGCCTAACCCACGATTCAATTCAATTTCTGTGAGAAACATTTTTTTCAAAGGTATGCCAGTGAATCAATGAATAGTGACTACAAAAGATTAAGCAATAAAACATTGTTTTTGAGGGGAGGCTGGGCGCTAGCCACTAGCTTTTGTTTTTGCCTCTAGTTGTTTTTGAGGGGCGCTAGCTGGTAACTCCTATACTAGCCATGGTTCATGTTTCACAAATTCACATTAAGCCCCACTAAAGGAGCTCACTCCGGCGTGCCCGGCGTTCTAAATGTAGCAGCTTCAGGGAGAGGTTCCATGGGCTGGACTGGCGTCAGCCTCCACGCTGGCTGCCTAATGTCTCGCACTGAACACAGCTTCGCGCTGCGGTCCTCGTCGCGATGCGATACATGTCGAAGCAGCCATAGCGTGGAGGCCAGCGCCAGTCCAGACTCCAGGCAGCCCCATATGGAACCTTTCACTCCGCAATTGTACACAACCATACTATATAAACAGCGATATAAACGGCTTCTTCTTTTGGGTGAATTTGGGTGTGTTGTTGTCTGCTCTGATGATAGCAACGCATTGAGCAACAAGCTGGGTTGTACTTATGCCCCGGCATATAATGTCCGACACTGACAGGCTGAAACTCGTCCTGTGAGAAACGTTCCGGGGTGAATAAGCGGACGGCCGCGCATGCAATGAAATATCGCGAGTCGGCTGGTGATTTCGATACACTGTATCGAACATCAATTTCGATTCGATTTCGATACGAATCGAGAATCGTGACAGCCTTAATAAATACATAAATAAATAGCATACAACACATTTTGCTGGGGACCCCCTGGAGCCCCCACAAGGACCACACTGGCGATACGCCATGTGTTTGTTGACTTAAGATGGCATTGAATTACATTGAATATAACCCTACCCTTCCATGGCATGCAGAATGATTAGGCAAATGCAGATCATAACTACAGTATATCATCTCCTCCTGCTTTGGCCGTTGGAGAGTGTGCTGAAACTTTTGGCATGCAGTGGATGCTGGCTGGCAGCCTCAAACACCTCTGAACAAACAGTGCATATAGCTGTCATCATAATTACTAAGGATATGGTGCAAAATTAAAATGAGTCTTGCTCTCTTCATGAAATTCCAGTCCTTTACCTCATGTCGCACTATTGACCGCAGACTGCGTCCATCTTGCCAGCAAGGTGGTAACTAGATGCAAATTTGCCATTGACATCCAAACAGAAAAATCTGATTGTATTAAACAACGTCAAACTCAACAAAATTGCAGCTGTTCGAAAAGCTTGAATTATCCTCTTTCAATCAGTTTGTTTAAAAAGAAATCCACCATAGACATGTTATGAGCTATTTCCTGTCAAGAAATTCCTTGCAGATGATTATTTTTCTAAGCGTTTGACTTTGGAAGTGCTCACATAATGCAAGAGGCAGCAGGAGGTTGCTTTACTGGCAACAGTGCAGCAGGCAACAGTGCAGCACTATCTCCCTCTCTCTGTTTCTGGCACAACAACGCCCCTACTGGTACTCATCACATGAGTCACACACAAACATAGGTGTCACACACAAACATAGGTTAACACGGGCATTGCTGTTCCTTGGAGTGGTTGCACCACTCAAAAAACACTATGCAGATTGAAAGAGGATAATTCAAGCTTTCCGTACAGCTGCAATGTTTGTGAGTTTGACGTTGTTTAATACAATCAGAAGTTGCATCTAGTTAGCGCCTTGCTGGCAAGATGGCCGTGGTCTGCATATGGTCAATTCCCTCACAGCAGTTATACGGCGTTGGGACAGGGATCAATGTAGGTTCCAGTGTTGATTTTGAAGGTTACACACCAACATTCCGACGCATCACCATTCCAACTCGCCGTATTACTAATCCTAAGGCTAACCGAATGGCGGCGCATCGGAATGTCACTTGATTTGGAAAGCACATTTAGATTTTGTTTTAGTCACAGTCTTTTGAATAAAATGCCATTTAGTTTTAGTCATCTGAAATGTTTTCGTTTAAATCTACAGTAGATTTTGTCGACAAATGTATTTCGGCGGGCCTTGAAGGCGTTGTAACGCCTGATTTTACACTTGATTGCATGCTGAAAAGCATGCAATCACCCGGTCTTATAAAGCTTGCAACGTGTCACATCTGAAGAAATCAATACAGAGGCACTTCATGAAAACACTCAAACCCAATATTCAGTCAGTTTGCATGTGTTTTCCAACACAATGCAGTATATGAGTGTTGCGGTGCAAGTGATTCTATAGTATCCACAGATGTCCTTGGGAGTACAAAGGACTCTTTACTGAAGTAGAGCACAATTGAACATAACAGTCTCTGTCGGGTGGAAACCTCATATGTCTAAAATTGTTACATTTTCGAATTCAATGGTATCAAAAAGTAATAGATCCACAAGGCCGAAGCGTGGTCATGTTTTGTCCTTTTCGGTGGATCAGCTAATTCAGCTAATATTCTAATTGCGATGCACCGTAAAATCATAAATGAGCACCACGGACAGCGGCGTAGTTTCCAAGAAAACAGCATAGAAAGGCTAAAACAGCAGCTAATGGATGTGCCCGCACTGTTTGTGCGCACGGGGCCCTAGCAACGGGTGCATTATTGTGATGTCCATATATTAAATATTCCACACACAAATCTCTTGTTACCTATAATCGTGATCGTCGCCAAACCACAGAAGCCAACTGAATACAATGTAATTGGGGAGGAAAAAACAAGCCCTGAAGTGTACTCTAGCAATTTTGGGGTATTTTATATTCATCTGTTGAATGTATTTGTGAGTGCATGCAGCGAATCCACTGTTGTCTAGTGCAAAGATTTCAACAAACTGCTCTAAAAAGAAAAAAATATAATTGCAGTTATTTACCCACAAAAGGCATATTCAGTGCACTGTGCACCCAGCTATCCAAGCAGTCAGGGTCCCTGCCAGGGTCTTTCGATTTTTGTTTTTCTTCTTTAGATTCCTGCCTGGCAATTTATATGACAAAACACCATGGCAACCAACGTAATCAGTGAAGCGGAGGCAGAATATACCCCAGGGATAGCATTGTTAGAAATATGGAACGAGTTTTAAAGTTTTTACACGTAGGCTTAATATTCTGAACTAATTCACAATCGCAATGCTATTCTGTAGTCTCATTGTTTCTGTGTGTGTATGTGTGTGTGTGTGTGTGTGTGTGTGTGTGTGTGCATACCTCCTCATACCCTCTACTCTCTCACACATGCACGCACGCACGCACTAGGGAAGAGGAAAAAAAAGGCGGAATAACAAAGTAAACTAGAAAAAGTGCCCCTCGGGGCACAGGTCTCCACCAGGAAAATAGCATTTGTGATGTTTGGACAAAATTTGTAGGAATAATAATATATGAAAAAATCAAACCGATCTGTGTTGAACATGTCAAAGTCAAAGTCAAAGTCGTACGATTAGTCACAGACGTTACCGCAGTGAAATTTGTTCTCCGCATTTGACCCATCTCTTGGAACGGTGAGCCGCAGCGTGCGCCGCGCTCGGGAATCATTAGTTGATTTGACCCCCAATCCAACCCATTGATGCTGAGTGCCAAGCAGGGAGGCATTGGGTCCCATTTTTACAGTCTTTGGTATGACCCGGCCGGGGATCGAACCCCGACCTCCCAGTTTCAGGGCGGACACTCTAACCACAAGGCCACTGTCTGTGACTATAGAGATGATGTATGGATAAAATCTGTGCGAGTAATAGAAAGAAATGTATTTTGCAAAAATCGGCCTCATGGTGGCGCTATAACGGGCAGATGCAAAAAAAGTGCAGGGCAAGGGTTTTTCCTTGGCCTCTAGGGAGTGTGCATAGTACACAGAGCGGTGCAGTTATAGGTAAACACAGGAATTGGCCTGTTATAGCACCTG
This sequence comes from Electrona antarctica, assembly GCF_951216825.1. Lineage (NCBI taxonomy): Eukaryota > Metazoa > Chordata > Actinopteri > Myctophiformes > Myctophidae > Electrona > Electrona antarctica. The sequence goes on from NC_136801.1 coordinate 32,927,411, forward strand.
TTATACAGTAGCACGAGGCTGATTTGAAAATGATTAAGTGGTTTCATTGTCAAGAGTTACTGATCTTATAAGGGTCCATTTTGTTACTCGAATAAAACAACTGTAGTTTCTCAGCACAACTTTATTGTCGGCACCACGCCATTCCAACTTCACAACTGCCACACAGTATCACAACATCCGGTTTTACCCCCCTTCCGGTCCCCCCTTCATAAACGTCCCCCCATTGCCTCACAGTGCAACACATGTAATTTACACTGATCATAGATAACAGGAAATGTCACAATTTGTCCTGTTTTCATGCTGACACCTGTTCTCTGCTCTGTATCACAATGTGTATCATCAGTTGTGTGTTGTTTATCCGTTTCATTTTCCACCCCCAAGTGTGTTTGCTCCATTTGTCTCAGTCCCTCTGTGTTATTGTCAATGTTTGTCATTCATTCATTTTCTGAATCAGCTTTTGTGACACATTTATCCATATTTTCTGTGTTCACTTTCCTCAACCTTAGCCGATGCACTCTAATGCATGTTCCTGCGTGTCTGACAAAAATCATAGCACCGTCCTGACCGATGACAACTCCTGGACCTTTCCACTCTGGACAATCCACTCTCTTGTAATATACACGATCTCCACTTTCATATTGTTCATCGGTGTGGCACATTTGTTTCTGCAGGGCTCTCTGTATTTTTACTGAACATTCTGCGTCTGTAAAATCCCTTCTTGCTGCATGCAAAGCAGTGTTGTGTCCTGCCACAGATTCACCTTTTGTTGTTCCGTCTATTATTTTTACCAGAGCTTGTAAAGTCAAGTCTTACAGGTTTGTTGAACATCACCGCCCTGCCATTTTCCATGTCCAATAGTGTCCCTGCTCTTTTCATGGAGGCTTTGCTTAAAAGCAGTGGAACCTCAGCTGAAACTATACCTCCGTTTCAATGTGACACCTGGTGTGTCCAATTGTTGCAGGAATTTTCAAACTTTTAGTGGAATACAACACTTTTCACCATCACCAAACTTAAATGGTTTATGGATGCGTTTTTCAGTTTTTCTCAAATCACTCGACTCTTTCCGGCTCAGTTCAGTGATGTAACCATCTAGCCACCCCTGTCCAAACACAGTCTGTGTACATGCAGTGTCTATTATTGCTGAACCAAAACACTATAACTATTCCATTTGACATTTGTACTCCATTGGAGGTCTCTGTAGTGTACAGAGTAATGTTGCACTACTCTACTGCATCTGTATATCTTTCCTCATTAAGCTTGACTTGCTCACTTTTATGCGGACAGTCTTTGGCCCAATGAAATGTTGATTGACAGACCGCACACTTGGATCTTCGACCGTACCTGTCCAAAGGATTTGTGCCAAGCACAGGCGTCTTCTGTTGATCCTGTTGAGGCCACATGCCCTTCTGTTGTCTCTGCTCCGTCGTTACAAACGTTTCTTGGTTGATTCCCATGCTGGGAGCTGACGTATTTCCTCCGAATATCCTCTTCAATGCTGACTTCATGGACGCAAAAGTCAGATCTGTACATGCTGTGAGGGCTAACTGACGGTCTTTCATGTCCACACATGCAGTATCCAATAGTTTGAAAGCCAACACTGCATCGGGGAGTTCCATTTTGTACTTTCGTATACGAGAATAGCGTTGCTCAAAATCAATGATATAGTCCGCCATGGACACGCTGCCGTCTCTCGTTATCTGATCAAAGCTCGAGTAAGCTTCATAGACTTGATCTTTCTCTTCTTTAAGAAACAAATTGTCAATCTTTGCAATCAAAGTGTTCATACCGTCATCTTTATTTAAGAGGTATTTCCATCGCCGTTTCTCTTGCACCTCCAGATAGCACCAAAACCACCGCAAGGGCTTGTTTATTTTTCGTAAGTTCCGTGACTCTGCTCCAGATTTCGATTTCATTCTTCCATGTTTCATATGGCTTCCCTTCATCGAAGCCTGGTGGGACTTTGTAGTTTCCAACCATCCTCTGCTACCAATGTTACTCGAATAAAACAACTGTAGTTTCTCAGCACAACTTTATTGTCGGCACCACGCCATTCCAACTTCACAACTGCCACACAGTATCACAACATCCGGTTTTACCCGCCTTCCGGTCCCTCCTTCATAAACGTCCCCCAGTTGCCTCACAGTGCAACACATGTAATTTACACTGGTCATAGATAACAGGAAACACAGTATAAAGTTAACACATTTGGTTACCAACTCTCCATCATTTGGTTGGGGACCACCTGGAGCCTCCTCAAGGACCACCGGTGTAGCCTGGCTAATAAGCCAGACTCAAATCACACTGTCGTGTGGTATTTGAGTCTGGAGATGCTGTGTATGGATCTTGTTTCCCGGGGGGCGGGTTCAAACATTTTCTCTTTGACGCAATTGGTCAGAGCTACTGTCAGTCAAAGGTCTCAAGCATTGAACGTCACTGTACCAAAGCCCGCCCATATTGCATACCGTGTCCCGATTGGCCACACCAGTTCTCTGGTGTAGGAACTGGGCGTACAATTGAGCCTCTCCAGACCGTAATCCGCCGGCAGGCAATTTTCTTTTGCCAACGGCTGATTCGGTCTGGCTTATTAGCCAGGCTACCACCGGTGGTCCCCGGACCACTGGTTGAGAACCACTGCTCTAAACAGAAAGGTCCAAAATAACGACATTATTCACCAAAGAAAGTGCATCCGTGGATTGCAGCTTTAACACTGTTAGCTGAAACAAAGGTATAGTAGTGCTGCTCCAGGATCGCACAGCAGTGATGAGAACACAGTGATGCAAACATCCATAACTCAGAGCTCCACTGTTCGAAGCCGGCATGGTGGTTAAATTATCAACAGCCAGACTATCGCTAAAGTAACCTTGATATAAAAATGTTGTTTTACACAAGTGTGGGTTTTTTTTCTTCCAGTTGCGAATGTCCAGACGAATAGCCCACTTTATGCCCGAGTATTTCATTTTAATAGCTATAGCTGCAAGTACGGCTCTGGCTGAGGCTTGAGCCGTACATACTGGGAGGGACATAAAGGAAAGTGCCCGGCCGTGCGAGTGAGGTGATATTTTACTTTGAGGCAAACACCCTAATAAAATCTGCACTTTCTATGCTTCTTTGGGAGGTATTTTACAAGGCTTTTACAGAATGAAGGGAAGTGATCACGGAAATGGGCAAGATTAGAGTCGCCACCATTCGGGCCATAAAGCAGAATTAACACAGGCGCTTGGCCCTGGACGTGAACAATGTAATAGGACAGAGCTTCAGTAGAACCTGTAGTAGAGTTTATATCCAGTGGTGGAAAAGTGTTTCACTTATAAAAAGGTATACTGTGATTTTATTTGGTTTAAATAAGTGTTAAAAAGCTCTATATTTGTACGCATTGCTATTATAGTGTTTGACTGTTCAGTAACAGGAGTCTCCATGTCTCTTCAACTTTTTATTAAACAGAAAATGCATTTTGCAGTCAGGATACAGATTAAACAAGTGGAATCGTAAGTGATGACACAAATAAATGAGCAGGCAAAATTGGAACTGGAACACTATAAAGATTAAGTTCATAAATAGCTACTCTCTCCTGATTGTCTGAAATGTTGAACAAACACTCTATAGCAATGATTACTATCACAATATAGTGATTTAACCTTCTAACAAAAAAACATTGTTTTTTTCCAAAAAATATCACTTACTCTACCTTTAACCCATTTTGGGCGGGAACCCCTTTTGGTGTTAGCATTATGTTATGTTTTAGCTATTGAAAAATAGCAGATCTACAAGCTCATAGCGCGCCACCGTGTTTGGGAAATTGGGAATGCTCAAGTAAGTGCAAATACCGTATAATACAGTATGCTATGCAGTATAGTACAGTATGCTTAAGTAAATCTACTTAGTTACTTTCGACCACTGGTTATATCGCCAGGCTGGTTGTTACGGTAGCCTGGAATGGACCTCCAGATTATATCATCCGCTCTTAGTCATGACAGCTTAATATTACAGGGCGTTTCAAACGCCAAGGTCAACGGATGACTCGGTTTGGAAGCAAGAACTCAGGCGACGACTGCGTTCCTATATCAAAGTAAGTTGACTTTACTTTATTTGTTTATTTGGGCGGGACAGAGTATATTAATGAACGTTACATTAAAAATGTAGCGTACATACACCAGGTTTAGCAGTGATGCTAATTTTCATCCGTAGTCCTGAGCATAGTAGTCATAGTAGTCATTGAACACTAAAACTGACATAACAAGACATACAAAAACAAGTAAGTAAGCCTTGCCGAGCCATGAGGCCCATAGGGCAGGAGCCTATCTCCTGTTTCATGAGGCAGCTTGATGTACAGGTACATGTACTTGGTATGTCGCAGGGACTTACCCCCAATAAAACACGTGACGCTGAGTGCCAAGCAGGGAAGCACTGGGTCCCATTTTTCAGGGTCTTTGGTATGACCCGGCCGGGGATCGAACCCCGACCTCCCAGTCCCAGGGCGGACACTCTAACCACAAGGCCACTGAGCTGGCATTCCTATAACTGTGTGACATCTGATTACAGGGGGTTTCCGCTGACACTATAGGGCAGTGGATCCCAAATGTTTTAGCCTGCGTGACCCAAAAGAGAAATTAGACGTTTTGCCCGGGACCCAGTTAATACAGCAGATCTACAAGCTCACAGCACGTTTCACTACTTCGGCTGCATATGTTCGTGTTGTCTGTCGGCCAATCAGAGACCAAGAACAAGTACTGCGATCGGCTGGGTATGTATCATGTATGTCGGAGTGTGTATGTATGTGTGTCCACCATTCTTGGTGATGTAACTAAGGTACGTTTCAAGGGGTCTAAAGGATTTAGAATAGCAGAGAGCTCTAGGACTCAGAGCAGCAGTCGTACCCAGACAGACAGCAGAGAGCTCTAGGACTCAGAGAAGCAGTCGTGCCCAGACAGACCGCAGAGAGCTCTAGGACTCAGAGAAGCAGTCGTACCCAGACAGAGAGCTATATAGGGACTCAGAGCAGCAGTCGTACCCAGACCGCTCTATAGGGACTCAGAGCAGCAGGCGTACCCAGACAGCAGCAGAGAGCTTTAAGACTACCAGCAGTGGTGAGCACAACTCATGGCGTGTTCTGCTTGCGCACAAGTCTATGTTTCGGCCCCCAAACTCTGGAATGAACTCCCCAACCATCTCAGAGCTGCTCCCTCTCTCCTCTCATTCAAAACCTCACTCAAAACCCACCTCTTCAGGATAGCTTTCCCCAGCTGAGGTCTGGTTAGGATGTCCCCCCCCCCTTCCCTCGTTTATCCTTTTAACCCTGTACTGTTGTTGTATCTGTTATGTTTTGCTTTGTTTTTTTTCTTAATAAAGTCTGTTCCTAGTGTTCCTATGTAAAGCGCTTTGGGTATAGAAAAGCGCTATATCAATTTGAGCTATTATTATTATTATTATTAAGTAGGCCATACATGTGCACAAGTAGGCCATACATGCAAAGGGCAAGCTGGCACCTCGACAGAGTGCATTTCTAGTTGTTTTTTTTTAAATATTTTTTGAAATATACAGTATATATATATTGTTTTTTTGTTTTAAATGAAGGATAATAACATATCGGAGGACAGATTGAACATAACTTTATACTTGACATTTGATCACTTGAAGCCCATCATCCCTATTCTGGGGAGGAACAAATAAAATTGGATACGATATTACGAAAGTGATGCCGGGATAGCTCCAGACGGAACCTCTTCTCGGAGCAAAACAGCGGAGAGTGAGCTGTCCCCCTGGGCGCTGCATCATCTGCCACTTGGTTTGTTGCTCGAGCATCAAGTCAAGAAAACAATGTGTTTTCAATTATCGTTTTCCAGTCACAGGGGGTCACGGACGTGTGCCAATTGAGCCGAATGTCGGGAAGTGACGAGCCTCCTGAAACCTGAATAGATTTGTTACGCTTGGCGACGGCCTGTCGTCCGCTTGCTCAATTGATTCAGTCTGTCATGTCCGTCTTCATCGCCGTGATGGATCATATTCTCATGTTTTTTTTTTATTCATTCCCAGCAGATGTTTGGACAAAATGGTGGCTCGATCTCCCTAATCAATTACACTGCATGTCGAGTGAGAGCTGTCATGTGGTTGGTAATGAATATAAATATGGCATGCCTAATTTGGACAGGGAGACAGGTATGTTTCGGATATAGGCCTACTGTAAGTGCCAGGTAAAATACATGTCTATGAATGTGCACACGCATGCATGCACGCGCACACACACTATATGAAATTGAGGACTACATACCTCCTGGATTGTTTAACAGATTGGGGGAAACAATTTAATTAAATCCAACATGGCAGAAAGGTGGAGCAAACAAAACAAGTGACACATACGAGAGGAAGTGGTTTAATAGCTAACCACATACTCTCTACACTATGTCTACGCAACATTGGCACAGGGGAGGGTGATCACTGACACATTGGCATTACGTGTGAGAGAGAGTTTTTGTCAGGTGAAACCTGACTAACAACAGCTCATGAAATGTAAAAGACCTAGTCATACATGAGTCATACTGAGGACCTATAGTCCTGATTGGCTGCCACACACGCTGTTGTCATGCATTGGTTACTCAGGTCACATGACCAGGAAACAGGTAACAGGAAGCAGGTAACAGAATTCTTTAGAGACACCCGTAATGTTATGATTGAGACTGGCCGGTTGAGAGGAGAATTCGTTACTAAATAAGGAAACCAGCGCTTCTTTCACCTGACAAATGTGATCATTAAATGATCAAATTTAACAAAACAAGAAATGTTCTTGTTTCGTTTTGTTTTTTGTTTTAAAATTAAATCGGCCAATGGTTGGCCAAGTCATATAGACCGTGACGTATGCAGAGAATGTGGAAGTGCCGTTTACGCTTGTGCTTTGTGGCCGTGATACTTCACTGAATTCTGTCTGTCTGACTTCTGTTCGAAGGTTTCATTTTCAAAAGATTGCTATAGCGCCCCCCTTTGGCCAATTGGAGTAAGACGGTAAGAAGGTTTCAGTGCTATTTGGCATGACACTCGACCATAATGTAAAGTTTCCTAAACATGTGACTCTATGCACTTTCATGCAGTTTCATGCATGTTGATCAAAGATCCCGGGAGGAGATAGATTTGAACTGTTTTTCATATAATTCAAAATGGTGGGAGATTTAAGGTCAGAAGTCAAAAGTCAGAATACGAAAGTTGTTTGGCATGAGGAGACGCATATGTTAGGTATAAGTTGTATTGCCGACGGTCAAACGGTTCAAGCTATGCCTGTTCAAAGTTTGCATTTTCAATTGAGTGCTATAGCGCCACCCTTTGGCCAATGGTCGTGGGCTTCGCGTCTTCATCGTTTGGCATGGCCCTCTACCATAATCCTGACCCAAAACCGACTGCACGGTTCAGCCAGAATTGCTATTTTTGGTGGAAGAAGTAGTGAGAAGAAAAAAACAGACAAATACAATAAGGGACCAAGAAGTCCCTTCGGGCTTGGTCCCTTATATTAAAGAAAGGAAGGAAGGAAGGAAGGAAGGAAGGAAGGAAGGGAGGTTGTATATGGACAATAAAAATCAGTTGGAAATATGTGATTTTGTGATGTGGCGTCATACTTTAATGTTGATACGGTACACAGACACACTGAATAAAAACAACAATGTCAAAATGGTTGCTGTAAGTATAGGCTATACGTCTCTGAATGTTACAACAGGGTTTTAAAACCAACCAATGTCATTTTGTCTTTCATTCGAAGAAAAATCGATTTGTAATGAAACCCGTGTGAATTAAAAAAGAAAAAAAGGCAATGCTAAAACCTTTTGGCCTTTTAAGCTCCCAACAATGCAGTGCTTGCAGAGGAGTATTCTACATCACCGCTCAGTGATCAAGTCGATTACATCCCGGGATATGTTCTCACCTGCTCCCCGCCGTCACACTATAAGCTCCGAGTTAGATTCTAATTTATTTGTAATTCCACCGAGATTGAATGTCACAAGCTTACAAAGAAAGTTCATAATCACCTGCTGTGTTCAATGTAATATACAACAAGGACAATGAAATGTATATAATGAAATGTATATATATATATATATATATATATATATATATATATATATATATATATATAGTAGTGTGAAAGGGGTCCCCACTGAAAGACGCTAATATTACAGCATCACAATTATTTTTAACCACCTCATCCATATTTTATACGTTGGATATCCGCGCCGCGCAATTTGTGCCGCGCAAATAATTTAAAATGTTTTTCTTCTGGGGGGGTACCCCCTGGCACAAGACATTTTCACACTTACACCATACAGACATACCAAAAAGGAGGGGATTATTTAGAAAAGAACTGGAATCTCTCTCTCTCTCTCTCTCTCGCTCTCTCTCTCTCACTCTCTCTCTCTGAATTAAAGGGCCATTCCATCCTTGATCGTGGGGCTGCAGGTGAATTAAGACAGGAATAATGACAGCTGGGTAAAGGCCTGCCGGTGAGTTGTAAATCCAGTGAGTGTCGGCCTTGGTTTGACATTACATTCCCTATGCTTGTAATGAGCCTCCCCACCTGCTCCTTATGGCCTCTCTCTTCTCTCCCTCTCTCTCCCTCTCTCTCTCCCTCTCTCTCTCCCTCTCTCCCTCTCTCCCTCTCTCTCTCTCTCTCCCCCCCCCCCCCCCCCAGCCGCTCTCTCGCTCCTGTCTTTTATTTGACACCCCACCGTCGTGATTAAGACAAAAGCCTTCGGAGGATCCTGGGAGGCCAGAAGGTCCCGGCGCGTACGGATGAGCACGCCACCCCCCCACCCCTAATTACTTTAATTAATTAAATTCATGATTTGCTCTAAATTGAAGCCATTCGTCAGAGGTGCAGGGCCCGTGCCCATTAATGATTTAAAGACATCTATAAAGGAGTTATTGAGGACAAGAGGTGCAACGGTCCCTTCCCCGTGCTTTACTGCACTGATAATTGCTTTGAGCAGATATTTACAAAGGTTGGATGGTGTGTGTGTGTGTGTGTGTGTGTGTGTGTGTGTGTGTGTGTGTGTGTGTGTGTGTGTGTGTGTGTGTGTGTGTGTGTGTGTGTGTGTGTGTGTGTGTGTGTGTGTGTGTGCATTATTCACGCGTTGTACTAACAAGTTGAGATGAAGAACTTTACAGATGCTCAGCGGAGTAAATAAACAACACATTCTCTCTCCCAAGAGAGGCACACATGGGGGACGAATCAACCTGGCGCTAAATCAGAAGGCAAACATGCACGTGCGTAATCATTCACGTGTGCGTAACACAGTGAAGAACAACACTTTTTTGCGTTTGCGCGCCCAGTGAATAAACGTGTGCGTTCAGCGCACCGCCAGCACTATCGCCGCCGCTCCCATAGAGTTACTATAAGGCTGCTCCCCGATGCTGGATCTGCTACATTTGATTCTCCTCCCACCGAGGGGTTAAGACAAACTGTGCGTGCGTGCGTTCGTGCGTGCGTGCGTGCGTGCGTGCGTGCGTGCGTGCGTGCGTGCGTGCGTGCGTGCGTGCGTGCGCAGTGACGTCAACTCTGTGGAGCTTGGGCCCCCGTGAAGAATTTGTAACTCCTCATTTGTCCTTTAACTGTCCGGGGGCGGGGGGTCCTCTTTTACGTTCGCAGATCAGGCATTCAAATGCTAATCTGGTGGCTTTTGTTTTAACCTGCCAGGTAGGGTATAAAAGATGCATATAAAGTACTGTACCCTGCTCAGTGAGCAGTGCTCACTTGTTCACAATGAAACCACCACCAGCCAAGAAGAGATTCATTCAGAGGACTCTACAGTTCGCCGCCGCAGCACCAAGATGATACCTGGCAACAGCGATGCCAGCCTGCCGTTGAATTGAAACCTGCCGCCGACGCAGCGCCAGAACCTGCCGAGGCAGAAAGCACTATAGCAGACGGGTGGACGGGGCGGGCCAATTTATTTATTTTTTTGACAATTATAAGATATCTTCTTTTCTCTCTCTCTGTGTGTGTGTGTGTGTGTGTGTGTGTGTGTGTGTGTGTGTGTGTGTGTGTGTGTGTGTGTGTGTGTGTGTGTGTGTGTGTGAACGCAACGCGTCCTCCTCCTTTCTCCCCTTGCGGTTGATATGTCTTATCTCGGGGCAGACACAGGAGTCTCTTCTACACTAATCCTCTGGTTCTGTGTAAGCCTGAGCTCCGTTTCCCCCCCTGTGGGGTGGATTCCGGACTTTTACTTACGTAACAGAGTATTTCTAATACTATATTTCAGTATTGATGTACTTTTACTCAAGTACAAACACTTTTTCTACCACTGGCTGTGGGCTCCGTGCACCCTCCGTGCCCCCCCCCCCCCCCCCCCCTGTGGACTGTGGGCTGTGTAATCCTTCAGAATTCGGTGTGCTGAGCGTTGTGAGCGTTGTGAGCAAAGAGGGAGAAAACAGGAAAACATGTCCCAGTGGTGCTGCTGTATGCATGCTCTGGATGATGTAGCTTCCATTTCAGCTATGACAACAGAAAACTAACAAACAATGGAAACTAAATAGACCCATTGCGTTTGATTATTTGCATTCTCATCTGCAAATGAAGTGATGCCGAGAGATGTAAAGATCCTTGCAGATGGGGGGGGGGGGGCATGTGTTAGCAGAGGCGTATCTACAATAAGGCGAGGGCAGGCGTCCGCCTGTCCAAATCCATTTCTTGCCTGGCCAAAATCCATACAATGAGAAAAAAGGACAAAAACAAGACCTGAGAACTATTAAAATGGACAGCTGATTGGCCGTTGCGGTAGAGCGCGAACCTCAATCACCCATTGGAATGTAAATGCATGCCTTTCAGCCTTTGTATCCCACTCGTCTGTCAGGTATATCTCTTTGAAAACCTTTAGTGCTACGATTGTGCGCGGGGAGACGACAATTAACATATCTTGCCTGGCCAAAACGTAATTCCTGGATACGCCACTGTGTGTTAGTCTGTCATACCAATAGTCCGACATACATGAACGGTTAAGACACATAATGGGCCGGTTAAGACTCACCCGTGGCTCTGACACACGTGGTCGGTTAAGACACATTCATGACCAGTTAAGACTCACCCGTGGCTCCCGCGTGTGCTTAGGGTTAGGTGAGGGTTTGGGGTAGGACGTCTGACAATAATGAGTACCACAGACGAATAACAGTCTAAGTCCACACTATTGATCCATAATATATAAATGATAGATAAGGGTTCAGGACAACGAGGCCTTTTCGTGGAGGGGTCAGTCTGAAATTTGGACTTAGACTGTTTTTCGTCTGTGGTACTCACCCTTTGTCAGCCTTCTGATTGATCCCTGGCTGACTAACCAGCAGGCTCTTTCTGCCTTAATGTTCCGCCCTGGTTCTGCCTTGTTTATATTGAATAAGCTAAAACACCTTTTTTGGAAAAACATGTCACCATGCATGCTGCACCTGTGGTGTTCCTTTTTACTGACACCAAGTTTAAAATAAGAATTGAGTGCACAGAATATCAGTATGACGCAACTGAAAAACATGTTATTTCAATGGTAGTGGATGGAGAGAGAGGATGTTTGTCCAACCACGAAACGGCAAACAATTTTTGTTTTCATGGCATTCTAAAACTCACAAATACCTGGTCTTTGTTCAAGCATTCTTTCTTTCTCTCTTTTTCTTTCTTTCTTTATTTCTTTCTTTTCTTTAAAATAATAATACATAAATAAGTAGACAGACTTATTGTCGGTATAAGCCAGAGCATGGGAGTCTGTCCCCATACAATTTATACAATGCAATAGACGCTTGGGAGATGGATTGCTGAGATGGAGCAACTTGCCACACCCAAGCCGTGCTACTCATTCGCTGAGTTGTCGCTGCCCAGGATCAAACCCATGACCTTGTAGTCGAGAGGTGAGTGCTCTACCGATTGAGCTACCCGGACACAAAAAGGGCATATTCCATATCAGTGCAATTGCTCTGGCGATCTCAATGACAAATGCATTTTCACACATGTAGCACCTTGGCACAAGAACCACTTTCATGAAGTCAAATCCCGTTTCAACTTCATTATATTAAGTGGAAACAGGCTGTATATTTGTGCATCGATGCGCAAACATACAGTACCTAACCTGAGGCGTACTGTCCATGTTAGTAGATTGCAATCTCCTTATGAAAGCTAATAAATCACACTTTCCACTACAAGTACAATACAATAAACCTTGAGGATATTTTTGTGAAAAGAAAAGTCTATAAATAATGTGAGTAATGATGTGATGTTTATGAAGTAGTAGTCGTTTTAGTAATGGAATCTTTTCACTCTCCAAATTCAATTATTACTAATATCATTTAGCAACCGTGAAACATGTGAAGCTTATTATGTCTCAAAAACATCTAAATATAATCCAAACCTTGGGTAAACGTTCATATGACATGGAAATAGTATGTCTGCTATTTCCGTGGGGCCTATATTGTTTTGGATACATCGTTGGAAACCTCTTACATATTCTAACTTTATTATTATGTCTTGATCAATCAAAAGCACTATAAAAGCCCAATTGCCGTAGAGCTACGCCAATGGCGTTAAGCGTGCCCAAAAAACGGGACACCATTATAAAATATGTCTGCCAGCTAATTATCAGCAAGTATCCTACTCTCATAATGTAGTGGTTCTCAAACATCTTCACGTCAAGGACCTCCAAATCTCCATGTATTTGGTCGAGGACCCCAATCTGACAATATTTTGCACCGGGTTCTCCCGCGACAGAAGATTTGATTTGACATATTTGTGCAATATCACCAGCAAAATAACTGTTTTAAAAAAAAGTGTTTGGAAATGTTTTAATAATTGTGCTTATCGAGCAAAATGCTGGGACCCGGCCTGACACAAAAATAAATTCAGACGGGGGTCCGTGGCCAAGTAAGCTACAATGTGGGGGTCCTTGACATGACAAAATTCAGGCTAGACATACTTATTGTGGAAGAGATAAACAAACTCACAACTCCCTCTTGTGAGAAACAATGCTGGACTATGGACTAACAATGGTGGACATTTTTGTGAATGTACTGGAATATGTTGCTTGATATAATAAGTGACACATAATTATGTAACCTAATTGTACTGCAACTGTGAACAAAAATCTGCAAACAAGAATGAAGTGAAATAGTTTGAGAACGACTGCTGTAATGGTCACCCTGGAGCCAGGCCAACATGGCGTACTCCAGAACAGTACAGACTACTTCTAATGCTCTGACACGTAAGATGATGATTAGCACCCAGCTATTAACGGCCGCGCAGCACGATTCAAACATTAATTAATGCTGCAGCGTTCCCCCCCTGTTCCCCCGGTGACCTAACAGAGTGGGAGCTAGGTAGCCGAATCTAGCCAGATGGAAATGATCTAAGTATAGATGCTGGGAGAGAGAGAGAGAGAGGAGGGAGAGGAGGTGACAAATGTTTTAGATTATTGTTCATTGACTATATGTGTGTGAGTGCATGGGACCCGAATGGAAACAAGACCGCAAGGTCTTTCTTCGGAAATCCCTTTGGACCAAAAAAAAAGCCTAGCTGTACATTGTGCTGTTTGCATTTCTTTCTTATTGTCTAATAAAATATTCAATCAATCAAAAAAAGAGAGAGAGAGAGAGACCGAGAGAGAGACCGAGAGAGAGAAAGAGAAAGACGGGAGGGGAGGGGAGGGGAGGAGAGGAGAGGAGAGGAGAGGAGAGGAGAGGAGAGGAGAGGAGAGGAGAGGAGAGGAGAGGGAGCAAACCGAGGCCTGCGGAGAAAGAAACAGCAGTGGAGGCGTCAGAGAGCCGCATTACACTTTGAGTTACAGGTAAACCGAGTTGCTATTCGGTTCTGCAACGTGGGAGATGCTGTTGCTTAAAAAAAAACATTGCTCAACCAGGAAGAGTGTCTCCTCCGCCAGGTGAGGGTGGGGGGGGCTCAGAGTGCTCCCACTAAGGCTTTCAACTCCACAAAACCGTCTTTGTATTTGTTAGTCACGAAAGTGTCTCTGAGAGGGTACACAAGTGTGTACACTCTCAGAGTTATGAGGGTCCTTGAAAATAAAAAGTTTTAGAACCACTGCACACTAAATGGAACAGAGCCTTAATTACTAGTATCATCTGTAACACCTGTGAAGGAAGTTGGGAAGTGGCACGGAAGTAGGAAGAGTTATTCTGTGACGGTTGTACTTCTGCAACGTTTTAATTCAATTCAATTCAATTCAATTCAATTCAATTCAATTCAATTCAATTCAATTCAATTCAATTCAATTCAATTCAATTCAATTCAATTCAATTCTATTTTATTCACCTAAACTTCATAATTGATGTTCATTGTTTAGTCTTGCAATGCCATTGGTCATGTTATGTGCATATAAATACCCCCCACAGAGGCCCCACAAATCTCTGGACTAACCTTTAACCCTGAAAAAAGTGAGTAAAATGCCTGTAATATATTTATTTTTGTGATCATTAGAATGTCTAGATTAGAACATGTTTTATTTATTATTGTGAAAGATATCCCCCAAATGTAAATTATTAATTTATTATTATTATTATTTTCATAATTATTATAAATGTGCATACAATTTTTGTTTCTTTAACATAATTTCCTCTGCAAAGTACTAGTAGTACAAAGTAGTTGAAATCACCTTTTTGTAAGTAGAAATATATCCGTAACAACAACAAAGACACGAAACACGTTTCTTACCCAGTGGCGACATCTCGGGGACCCCCGCCAGGTAGGGCCCGTCCGGGAACCTGGGCTCGTTGTCGTTGATGTCCTGCACCTTGACCACGAACTGGGAGCGCGGCTCCACGGGCACGTTGCTGAGGCGGTCCACGGCCTGCGCCGACAGCGTGTAGTAGGCCTGCGCCTCACGGTCCAGCCGCTTGGTGGCGTGGATGTCGCCCGTGTTCTCGTCGATGGTGAAGATGGACGTGGCGCCCTCGCCCGCCAGCACGTACTTGACCTTGCCGTCGCCCTTGTCCATGTCCGAGTGGAGCTGGAAGAGGGGTGGGGGAGAGGAAATTGATTGATTGATTGATTGATTGATTGATTGATTGACAGGAACCCCGGAATGTGTTTGTTGGACCCATAATTATGCAGAGCTCATCTCAAAGTACATGCAGGAAACTCAGGAGGACGGTTTACGATGACTTTACTTAAACTTAGAACAATAATACAAAACAAGGTACACCTCACTCTTGGCACAGAGTGTGACATTGATTGAATAGTCTATTAGACAGAAATGTAAAAACAGCAACAGAGTACAGTCAAACACTTCTCTTCCATTTAGGCCCTACAGTATATGCAATCAATTCATAGACATGACAAGAATAACAACCATGAAATGCAATACCATCATGGGTATAAAATATATTTATTAAAAGAACACTGTATACATGGAGGGGTGGACACTGTATACATGGAGGGGTGAGGGGAATGGGTGGGCTTGATTATTTCCTCTCCCTTGGGCCTGCTGAAAGGTGGAGGGGGTCAGGGCATTCCACACTTGGGTGGCAGTGCTGTAGAAGGCTAATTTACCCATGTTTGTTTTAAAAGTGGGTCGTACCAGATCATTGTTCTCGCTCCCTCTAGTCCAGGGGTATAGGCAACCTGCGGCTCTAGAGCCACATGTGGCTCTTAGGCCCTCTCCCGTGGCTCCCAGTTGCTACGGCAAAGAAGTATGAAAAGGAATAAGAGGTTTTCTTTTTCTTTTCTTTCACATTTTAATCATAATTTAATATTGTAGTAGGCATAAAGCTATTCTTTCACTTTGATATTGCACAAAGAAAAATAAGAATGTAATGAAGGGAAATGAAGAATGGATTAATGCTAAGACATCTTTGTTTGTTCTCACCACCAATGCTGCTGGCTTACTGGTATACTTGATTTGCTTTGAGAAATTAGCAAACAATACGACGTAATATTGAAAGACCATAAAAATCACAAAAAAATCAAAGTTTGCTTTATAAAAGCAAATATATTTTGAGGCTTCAAATGGAATTGTAATCATTTTTTGGTCCCGAGTGGCTCTTTTGATAATAATGGTTGCCTACCCCTGCTCTAGTATGATGACATGATCCCGTCGGTGTCGTATTTTAGTCATCTGAGAAGTTTTAGTCAAGATTTTAGTCGCCTAAATCTGCAGTTTGGCGGTCCATGACAGCGTCATAATGGCTGGTTTTCCACTTGTTTGCAGGCTGAAAATAGCAGATCTACAAGCTTATAAGCTGTGACGTGTTGTGAGCTTGTAGATCTGCTGTTTGTGTGACACCCGAGCGCAACCAAACAAAATTGTCAATATATTTAGTCTTGGTCATGCATGACTTAGTTTATTATTTCGTTTTTGTCAGGTCGATGGTTCCCTGCAACTTAGTTTATCATTCAACAGCAGAGTCTTGTGGAACAGACACTTTCTAACAACTGCACTTTAAAGACTTTTAAAACCCTATATACAGTACACTTACTTGACCAAGGGGTACCCCCGGGCTCTACACTAAATACTCCTTTTTTCAGCTACACCATATAATCTGCAATTTTCGCAGAATGGTCTTTTCAACTGCATGGACCACAATTGGACACGACACGAGCCCATCCGGCTTTTCTGTGTCATCCTTTAAGTATAACTTCTGACTGCACTAGCCCACTTGTACTGTTAACAATCAGTATTCATTCAATCGATAATTCAAAAGTAACTGAATTAAGCAATATTACACGTGAGGGTGTGCTTTACCGTCATTAATGGCACGCCTGCGTTGTGCAGGAACGAGCCGTAGAAGACCCTTACATGGGTCAATTTGGTTTCATTTTACGCGCTCAATAGTTCAATAATAAATGGTGCATTTATATAGCACCTTTATCCAAGGCGCTTTACATAGATTGTGCATTACATTCACCCATTCACACACACATTTAATACACCGATGGTGGCAGAAACCATGCAAGGTACCAACCAGCACATCAGGAGCAATTAGGGGTTCAGTGTCTTGCTCAAGGACACTTCGACACTAACTCTGGGGGAGCAGTGGCGTGCACAGAAATTTAGAGGGGCAGGTGCTCAAGTGGAAAAAAGGGCACTTTGTGCAGCGCGTGGAACCGGCCGGTTGCCTTAATAGTGTGAGATTTATAGATTGTGGGGCCTAAATAATATATTAGAAGCTTTTTATCAAGAATTGATCAATGTTACCATGGTCCACATACTGTACATTGTAACTGTACAAAATAAGAAAATAAATTATTGTTGTTGTTTTTTTTCCGAAAGGGCACATTGCCAAAAGGGCAGGGGGTGTTCTAGCACCCCCTAGTGTCTATCTGTGCACGCCACTGTGGGGGAGCCCGGGTTTGAACTGGCGACCTTGCGGTTACCATCCGGAAACTCTACCCCTGAGCCACCGCCGCCAGCAACATATTCTAAGTGTTGGGTTTGAGAGGATAAATGGCTCAATGCCAAATAAAATAATAATGATCCTTGACATGAACCGGGTTGAAAACCACGGAGGACGAGGTACATTGTTATTTTAGCTTAAGAATACCGATTAATGATGTGCTGTCTAGAATGTCCCAAAAAGCTCTGCTCAGAACCGGAAGCCACCGTCTCGTTATCTCCACTTGACCAAGTGGACCACATATGCAATGCAGTACAGTAAGTACACTTTGTGACATGTTGTGCCAGCCTATAAATATACACACTGTATTGGTTATAATTGTCACCATAATAATGCTACTGTAACATGTATTAAATGAAGTGTCACTGCCAAAACTATCACCGTTACAAAAGTTTCTGAGTTGCTGCCGTTAAAACGGCTGCTCCTATATTTATGCAACCAGTGGTGGAAAGTAACTACTACTACTACTTGAGTACATGTACTCAAGTTCTGTTCTGCAATTTTGAGGTACTTTTACTTTTTGGAGAAATGAAATGAAATGAAATCTATATTTACCCAGGGTATCTGGGCTAAGCTCAAGAACTTGTTTCCAGCCAGGCCCTGCTCATAGAACACATTTCATCGTAGTGGTTCAATGCCTTGTTCAAGGGCACTTCAGCGGTGGTAATTTTAACGTGTCGGACGGCTGATTCGAACTAGGAACCTTCCGGTATCAAGACCGCGCCGCTATCCGTTCGGCCACCGCTGCCACAAAAGTATTTTGTGGCATTTCCAATTATCTTGTAGATCAAATAGCCAAAGTTTAAATAGGGCTGAAGTGTATGTTTTGTAATAATCAAAATCTACAAGTAAATAGTTATCAAATAATTGTAGTCAGTGGTTGAAAAAGTACTCAAATGTTTTACGTAAGTAAAAGTAAAAATAATGCAATGTCTCTGGGGTAGAAGTAAGTAAAATAGAGAATTGGAAATACTCCAGGAAAGTAAAAGTACGTCAAAATTGTACTCAAGTACAGTACTTGAGAAAATGTACTTAAGTTACTTTTTACACGACTGCCTCAGTCTCACATCACTCTTTGCCAGATGGTCTTGTGTGAACTCAAAGCTCTCAAGCATTGTTCAAGCAAAGTTTTTGACCTTATGGACTGACCTCTTGCTTTGTTTTGTAGAAGACAGATGTGTTTCGTCCAGCCCTTGCCTGTACCTCTGCCCTCGCTGACTGCCATTTTGAATTCTGATCCACAGTTTAGATGTTTGCCTGCTCCTTTGCTCGTTTTTTAACTTTTTTGTAACATTAAAAGCAGTTTCAGTAGTGCCTTCTGTGTCTGCACCTTAGTCCCTTCCACGTGTGCTAGCTTGACACTCTGGTCATGCCGGAAGGTATAAGGGAGTGAATGGGGGGGCACAGGTGTATTTATTGCAAGTGATAGGAGATGATTGGATGACTGGAGATTGGAGAACCAACCGAATGGTGAGGGCGGAGTTTAGGGCTGATGGGATTATTGATGGGCTGGACCCGGGGGTAGAGCCAAGACACTGGGTACAGGCGCTACATACTAAGGCCCAGGCCACACTACTCTGGATCTTTTGCAAAACGGATATTTCCGTCCTCCGTTTTAGAAAAAATCCCTGGCCATACGACAGAGATATCAGAGATAGCAGAAACGCATTGAACACAGGATAAAATCACTGCAGTAGCAGGTTTCAATTGTAGGCTATATTATATTTGATTGTATAATTACACTTGTAATAATTACACAGTGGAAGTGGAACATGTTTCTTTCATTGTCTGTCAGCATGTCACACCATGTGCGTAAATCTTCAAATCCCGACTCTCGACTTTTCTCTCCATATAATTTAAAAATGACACTTTACCATTGCTCTGGCGACTTGGCAAGTCCTGCACAGAAAATAATAGCAGAGTCAGACCTACAGTATAGAAGTGTCACGTCCACAACCAGTTGTGAGCTTGTAAAGTGGCTATAATTTCCAGGTGTATAATACATGTCACGTTATAATGTAGGCTAATAAAAGTTCACGCACGCACATTGACGCCATGTAGGCACAGTGACAATGGAATGCAGTCAAGGGTGCGCCCTTTATTACCTATAACAGGAGAGAGATGTGCCATATATGCGCACGGCGACCCACTCACTGTATACTTTCTTCTCACCAACACCAACCACGCTATTTGAGATTGCATTCACAATCACAACTCTCTCTCTCTCTCTCTCTGCACCCTCTCTCTCTCTTCCTCCATGACCATGAAATGGAGAGCAAAATACATCACGAGAATATAGTTTCACATGGCTATGCACACGCAGACTTGTTGATGGTGTAGGCTACTGCGTACTGCGCAATGGCATTTGGCCTCGGTCCTTTATTGGTAGGTTAATATGTCCACAGTTTCTCTGTAGCGAACCGCAATTAATCTATTGTTCAAGCTTCACACTCGGCACCAATACAAATGAAATCACCAGTCCGCATATATAGTAGTAGGCTGATATATTTATTATTGGAGGATGCAGCAGAGCAGAGCCTTTGCTCGCGCTGCAGACAGTGCAGTTGATGCACATGCCTACCGGCATGTGCACTTAAGCCTCTCCAACTGATCCAAAACGCCGCAGCTCGTCTGGTCTTCAACCAGCCAAAATTCTCACATGTCTCCCCCCTGCTCCGCTCCCTGCACTGGCTCCCGGTCGCTGCCCGCACAGAATACAAAACTCTGATGCTGGCATTCAAAGCAACCAAAGGTATGGCTCCCCCATATCTTGCAAGCATGATTGAACCCTACAAACCCTCCCGCGCACTCAGATCAGCCAACGCAGGAAAGCTGGAAGTACCCTCACTAAAAACGCCGGGACAACGCTCCACACGTCCCAAACTCTTCTCCCTTCTGGCCCCAAAACTGTGGAATGCACTCCCCGTTGCAATCAGAACTGCAGCATCACTCCCAATCTTCCGCCGTAGTCTGAAGACCCACCTTTTCAGACTCCATCATGGCCCATAGCACTTATCCTACCCCCTTAGATAGCACTTTTTAGACTTAGATAGCATTTGAAACAGACTTATAGCATGTCTTGTAGACAGCACAATAATTGCATTGTATGTAGTCATAGCACATCATAGTACATATGTATAGCATAGTATAGTATATATGTATATTTAATATGTATAGTGTCATTATATAGATATGTTCTAGTTACGTTCTTAGCTTACGCATGTTTCTTGATAAATGCATTTTATATATGTGATGTATTCCCATACTTTTGTTCTTGCCTAATGTAAGTCGCTCTGGATTAAGAGCGTCTGCTAAATGCCTAAATTGTAAATTGTAAATTGTAACATAATGTTTTAAAGTTGTTAACAGTGATATATAAACATGAACAATCGGAGATATCCGTCCGTGTAGTTTCCATGCAGGCACAAGCTGCATTTCTCACATAATTATAGTAAAAATGATATGCGCTAATAAGCGGTGACATCATCGTTTCTCAAAAGCTTCGTTTCGCATGACTACACAGCTCCACTGATCCGGATATTTTCGAAAATCTTCACTTATTTATCCGTTTCCAAAAACCTCCGTTTGAGTGGCCGAAAACGCCGTTTGCGTGTGGCTGAAAGGCCCAAACGCACAAATAAATGTGCGTTTAGCAAAAGATCCACATACGTGTGGCCTGGGCCTAAATCCAACACGGGTTGTGTTTATAACCACACCCCCGGGAAAGTTAAGTTTACTGAGGTTAAGGTTAGGTTTTTGGTTTAAGGACTTCAGTGTTTTGTACCATACTATTGCACAAACCTCTACCTACTATCTATCTAAGTACAGAGGAATGTTTGCTTTCACCATCTTTGTTGAAGAAGAGTCTGGACAATTAAGATTTAGTCTTACTAGAAACACTAAGAGTTTCTAAATCTTATATTTAGATTTAGTCTGGCTTAATCTAGGGTGAGGTTACTGGAGGTCAATGCTCAAGGTGTGATTGCCTTTGATTAAGTCCACCCATCAAGCCCATTAGTGTCAACCTCAGACCTCAGTTAAGGTTAGGTTTAGGTATAGTTTTACTGAGGTTAAGGTTAGGGTTAGGCTGTCCTTGCACAACCTGTGTAGGCTTTGGTATGACGCGGTACAGGCACACCTTTGCGCCAGAAAACGCCTAGACCAGGTGTCTCTTCCAGGTTTTTAAACAGCTGGGTCTGGACCCATTTGTGGGTGACAGACCATTTTTTTGGTTTTCAAAATACAAGGTTTTCTTCATTTCCTGAAAGATGTATATTTCTCATTTCCTGAAAAATTAACATATTGGAGTTAGGTGGTTTCTTCCCGACAGCAGAGGTATGTTCATCTGACCTACTCAAACCCTGTACACTCAAGACACTGCCCCCGCTGCCACCCTTAGATCTCCATATACTGTATGTATGGAGCTGACCTGTTCTGACATTCCATATGTTGATCTGACCTCATCAAACCCTGTGCACTCAGTCCAGACACGATCCATATATGGCCAGTACAGAATTCATTCCATATGTTGATCTGAACCCCCATGCCAAAGCACCAGCGCTCGCCGTCAGGGCGTCTTACTGGTACTGTGACACTGTATTAGCTATTATTTATTGCTATTGTCATGAAATCAGATATTGCAACATGGCCAGATTATTGTTTAACACGTGCAAATATGTGTGCCGTGCAGCTTGCAGTGTTGGTGGCAGAGTCTCCCTGTGCTGTAAATACATTTTCCACAGAAAAATAACAAATATTTGACAATGGATTGTTGCTTTAATGAGAGTGCTTGTGTGCATCCAGCACTCTATAGCTGTGCCTCAGGGATATCGTGTATAATTATAGGTTTGCTGGATGCCTATACTGTAGTGTACAGTGTACACCCGTGTTAATTTCCACTAAAACTATGGCAGAAAATGTTCATAGACTACTTTCTTTCACTGACGAATACTAAATGTGACCGTTTCTGACCGAGGCTAAGTCATTGATTTTTTTATCGTCATATGAAAGCAGGGAATCATAGCTTCAAATTGAATCATAGCTTCAAATTGGCTTATAGAGTAAAATTGTCTTGCAGAAAACAGCGAGTTGAGAAAAAAGGCTTGAAAGGTTCACTTCTGTGGTCTCTAACATTACACCTAGCTACATGTTTGCACAATTATCTCATGCTTTTACATGTCGATTTCAGCTCTGACATTTATTTCAGACATAGTATGTGAAGTCTGCCTGTGCTATTAACTAAAAAACATTTATTTCTCCTCTCCTGAACAGTTAGTCTTGCCGCCATGACTGTCTCTGTAGCAAAAATAGTCACAAATAAAGACAAAATAAGAACTAAGCGAAGTCAAAATGCATCTGCATGCCTCGATATTGTCCTTTTCTTTTTGCTGAGGTTTGCGTGATCTGTGCAAAACCCCTTTTGGTGTTTTAAACATTATGTTATAATTTAGCTATTGGAAAATAGCAGATCTACAAGCTCATAGCGCGCCACTCGAGCTTGTAGGTCTGCTATTTTTGAAAAATCGTGAAAATATTTATTTCAGAAAACTGGAGGATTTAGAAGGATTCTTTTTAAATTTTGAGGTCAGGCCTAAATGGGTCAAATGATAAGGGACAATATCGGTGGCACCCAACTATACACAATAAAGACAAAATAAGAACTAAGCTAAGTCAAAATGCATCTGCATGCCTCTGCTACGTCTTATAAAGGAACTCACTCCGTGTTTATTCACCATGGCCTGCCTGTCAGAAGGATCAGACTGGAGGTAAATTGTCAGCCGCCGTGGAGAGTCAACATTTAATCTCGAGCAAGTCATCCGTGGCAGTTTGTTTCCGGTAAACATTGACGACAGGAAGGACAAAAGCATGACAGCCACGCAGAGCGTGCAAGGCTGGGGTCGGAGGTCAAACTCGGTTCTATATAGTAGTGGTTTCTTTTTAATAGTGGTGCACAAGTACTCCTCAAGGACTGTACTTAAAGGATAACTTTTGGTTCATGTTTTTAGGTTGTTAGAGAAAGTAAAATAATTTGAATAATAATTTGAATAGTGGTGCACTCCTCAAGGACTGTACTTAAGTCAAATGTTGAGTTTTCTTTTTCTTTTACTTTCTTTCAGTTTTCAATACTTTTAGTTCTATAACTCACTAAAATCTCAGAGGCAACTATTGTACTTTTCACTCATATTTGAAATCTCGATTAGGCCTATGATAAGACATGCATGAACCACTTCAGCCCTATACTTTGGCTTTAAGAAAATAGCCGATCTACAAGCTCGCAACATGTCACGATGCGACACTTAAGCTCGTAGATATGCTCTATTTTCAAAAGACTATAGTACAAGCTTTGTTGAAAAGGTAAGTTTTGAGTCCATATTTCTTTTAAAGCATCGGCAGATTGCACCGAGGACGATATCAAATATGTATGGGCTCGGCAACTCATTTAGGACGGGTCGGGAACGCATCTGTGTCGATTTCGCGTTTAACCACTTTACGCATTATTTTAAACTTAACCACTTTACGCATTATTTTTAACTTTAGCTGTTGAAAAAGCAGATCTATACAAGCTCATAGCGCGGCACCGAGTGCCGCGCTATAAGCTTGTAGATCTGCATTATTTTGGCAAAATCGTGACAATGTGTACAAATCGTTGAATATAATATTCTTTCCCAATGAACGTTTTTAACTCAAATATTTGCTTTTGGGGGTTTTCTGAAAACTGTCAGAATTTAGAAGACATTTTGTAGAATCTGGCCTTCCGTCCTAAATTGGCTAATAGCAACCCCAAGTCGACTGTTCCTTCTTGTTGTTCTTTCATCTCCTCCCGCTAATCGAACCCATCTTTAAAACAGTCACTGCCCATTTCCAGGTGCTTTTTCAACATTCTACTGCTATTACCTTCACGGAGGAGCCATTGTTGCTTCTCTTGCAGAAATGTAAATACCCCCACCCCCCTCCCCCTCAGTAACTCCCCCCCCTTGGCCTCCCTTGAGGTAAATGGAGCACAGCGGCAGCACAGCTTGCATATGGAGTGTTGCCAGGTCTGCTTATTATAAGCGGCTTTGGGCTCGTTTTCCTGTAAAGTCGCTTGTACAATTTAGGCATTTAGCAGACGCTCTTAATCCAGAGCGATTTACACAGTAAGCAAGGTAAACACTGGGTAATGCATAGTGTTGATTTCGTCGACTAAAAACTATGATGAAAAATGTTGGCCGACCACCTTTTTTCACAGACGAAAACTAAAAAATAAATAAATAGGTACCATAGTCTCACGTAGCCAGACAACTATTCCACCATATCCGAATGCTACTGTATATAGAGTCTGGAACTACACCTCCCCAAATCCGATTAACGGAAGCTGTCAAATTTCCGTTTATGAAAATATGTTTTCAAATATCTTTACATTTATTTATTTTTTAATTTCCATTTCTGCTAAGCAGCAATTGGGTATATATAGGCCTATACTTCGATGCTTTCTAATTTATATCAGGATAACTGTGTGTAAAATGTTTTCATGGACCTTCATGTTGCTTGTTTCCTCCGCAAAATCTGGCAGCATGGCTTTGCACGGTGGTGTGCAGGAGGGGGGCTTACACAGGCAGCACTAGTTTGTTGGCAGCGAAACATGAGTTTTGAGGAAGGGGGTGGAGTGGGTGGTACGGGGTGGTATCTGAGCACACAGGAGGCCCTTCTGAAAATCAATGCTGACACTTATCACCACTTTGTATTCATAAGGCTCTCCTGAGACGAGACAGTTAGCTTTTGTGCTGCTCTGTTTACCTTGTTAAGAGTGTGAAGGAGGAAGCGAGCTGGGAAAACTTTTTTCCTGGGGGTTAAGTGCATCATCGCTAAGCTTATTGTTCTCGTTTGCACATTCGCCCTATCACGGTAGCTGCTGCTACAACATTGTGCAACTAGTTTCCAAAAGTTTTCAAAGTCGAAACGTGATGGGGGGGGGGGGGTTGTAGTTTGAGGGGCTTTGAGTATACTGTAAAAGCAGTGGTTTCCAAACGTGTTAGCTTGAGTGCCAAAATAGACATGTGATGTCTCCTCAGGACCCACAGAACTAGTGAAACTCTTTTCATGGATTTCTTTGGAGAAAAAAAAAACGTTTGAATTTGTTATTTTTTAAATATTAATAATAATAATAAAAAAGAAAACATGTAGTAAACCAAAGGGAATTTGGGGAGCTTGTACAAGTTCTTATTTTACCCCCATGTTGTGAACACGGCTCTAATCGGTATACAACACAGGACGCAAGACAAATACTAGACGCCTTGAATAAAAACGAAAAGGTTTAATTATTAAATCATGCATGCAACCCCCATGAAATAGGTCTCAGGCTCTGTATTTCCCCCCCCCCCTCTCTCTCTCTGGGCTAAGTTAGATGTTCTTCTATTCAACAGACTGTGTTTGCTTGCTGAGAGCCTAAAGTCCACACACCCAGGAGCGTAAAGCAATACTTTCTGCGAGGATATGGCAACCATGTTTCACAAACACCCCCGAAAAAATAGAAGAAGAGAAAAACATCATGGTCAAAGACAGAATGACTCACTGCATTGAGTGCATTCTTATAGCGTGAATGCAGACATATTGTATATGTGGCAAAAGTGCAAGGCTGTTTAACGTACAAAGACATGGAAGGTAAAAAGTTGATAAGCAACATTTGAAGAGTTATACAAGTTCTGCCTTTGGATTTGCTCTCTCGGTTAATCAATGGTAAATGGTGCATTTATATAGCGCCTTTATCCAAGGCGCTTTACATAGATTGTGCATTACATTCACCCATTCACACGCACATTCATACACCGTTGGCGGCGGAAACCATGCAAGGCACCAACCAGCACATCAAGGAGCAATTAGAGGTTCAGAGTCTTGCTCAAGGACACTTCGACACTAACTCTGGGGGAGCCCGGGTTCGAACTGGCAACCTTGCAGTTACCATCCAGCCACTCTTCCCCTGAGCCACCGCCGCCCCTAATGCTTCAGAAGACCTTGAAGAGACCTCAGGGCATTGTCCGATGCTCTATCGTTTTTCGACAATGCAACGTGCAATAACAGCAAAACGGTAAAAAAAGTAAAGAAAAAACGCTCGACACACAGAGCTCGACTGGAGAATGGATTCTTTGTGTGTGGTTTCTACACAGAGGACACACACACACACACACACACACACACACACACACACACACACACACACACACACACGCACACACACACACACACACACACACAGAGGAGAGCTTTAAAAATGTAGACTCAGAGCCTCGGAACAGCTGTCACACAAAAACACACAAGCAAGCACGCACGCACGCACGCACACGCGCACCTCTGTGTGTTCTCCTGCTCTGGGGAGCAGTAGCCATGGTGTTACTACGCTGAAGGAAGGTCAGGCTGTCTGTCTGTCTGACTATCTGAAGACACAAGGGATTGTGTGACATCGTGTGTAATCTTGGGTTTGAACCGATTATATCTCTATGGTTTGAACCACTATATATTCACTATTAGCCCCTAATTTGATTCTTTTTTGGGAATGAAATCAATAAAAACAGTGGAATGATCTAGCTGGGGAGTTTTGGAGAGTGCAGTTGCAGGCAGCAATTCAGTGGAACATTAGAAAACATCTATTTTGCTTCAGAGGACATAACATCCATAACAGATTTACCAATACCAACATTTTGTAACTCCTACTTGGAGTCGGGACTCGGGACTAACATTAGCCCCACATGATGGAACGACTCACTCCCATACAGTTATAAAGGAGCTCACTCCGCTATAATGTAGCAGCCTCTCATGGAGAGCTTCCATGGGGCTGGACTGGCGTTAGCCTCCACGCTGACTGCATCAGCATGTCTGCCGTGATATTATGCTAAATCACCGCAGCGCGACAACAAGCTCCCGGTGTCCTCGTCTCGATGCGATGCGAGTGTATAATCTTGGGTTTGAACCGATTATAACTCTATAGTTTGAACCACTATATAGTTACTATTGGCCCCTAATTAGATTTTTTTAATATACAGTATATATATATATATATATATATATATATATTACCGACAACAGCTGAAGTCCTTAATGTCTGTCTCTCTATCAGTCCCTCCTGGTACGCACAAAAGGAAAATCTACTTTATTAGGAAAAACTCTTAGAAAAGGCTAAGGCTATGGCATACAATCAATACAAACTGTGAAATGGTGAGACAGGGGGTTGTGCAGTTAGCTGGGGAAGGAAAGCCATATCGAAGAGGTGGTGGGGGTGGGGGGGGGGGGGGGGGGGTCTTCTCTTAGAGTATTGGAGACGGGGGAATGCATTCCACACTGAATATACTAGTATCGTGGGGGTCTGGATCCATGTGAACCTAATACTTCTCTAAATAAACAGACACCGTGCGAACACCTGTACCGCCACGGGGAGAGGCCGATGGCAGCTATGTAACCATCATTCAAAGATGTCCAAGCTATTATGGATCTATTGCAACATGCTGCACTCTCTAGAAGGTCTATTATCACTTGAAAAGAAATGCCATGGAGTGTGTGTGTGTGAGAGTGTGTGTGTGTGTGTGTGTGTGCGTGCGTGCGTGCGTGTGTGCGTGCGTGCCTGCGTGCGTGCGTGCGTGCGTGCGTGCGTGCGTGCGTGCGTGCGTGCGTGCGTGCGTGCGTGCGTGCGCTTCCATTGTGCCGTATAAGTGCACCTCATAATGGCCTCCCTGCAGAAGACTGTCTCTGTCGGGTGGAAACCTCACATCACACAAAACTACATTTTGATTTAGTTTTAGTCACAGTCTATTGAATACAATTCCATTCGGTATAGTTTAGTCATCTGAAATGTTTTAGTTTGAATCTAGTTGTACTCGACTAAATATCGTAAGCATGACCGAACACACCTGAGGGTGTCGGGGAACAACGTATAAAGATCGACCGCCTCCTCTGTGACATCTCAATGGACAGCGCTGCTCGAGCACGCAATTACACCAAACATGAATACGCCGTTATCCTTTGTCTTAGACATCCCTGTCACGAACAGTTTTTGTTTTGTTATTGACCACTGCAGCTGTGTGCATGTATGTAATGAATCACGAGAGCTACAGTTGGGTGCCACCGATATTGTCCCTTATCATTTGACCCATTTAGGCCTGACCTCAAAATCTTTAAAAATCCTTCTAAATCCTCCAGTTGTCTGAAATAAAAATGTTCACGATTTTTCAAAAATAGCAGACCTACAAGCTAAATTAGCTATTTAGCTATTTAGCAATAGCTAAATTATAACATAATGTTTAAAACACCAAAAGGGGTTCCCGCCCAAAATGGGTTAACTGTCCTTTTGCGCAGATCACACAAACCTCAGCAAAAAGAAAAGGACAATATCAATGGCCTCCAACTGTATATATAACACAGTATATACAGACAGATGTGCATAATGGTGGTGCCATAGGCACCGTGACAGCGGGTTCATCACAGGTGTAACAAGATGAGTGATAATGAAAACGCAGCGAGAGAGAGATAGGGTCATTACAGCGCCACGGACAGCAACACAACAGGCTGGGCAGGACTTACGTCTTGACGGGAGGTTGTTAAATGGTTGTATTATCCGCACGCACGTGCGGCGCACACACACACACACACACCTCTGTCAGGGAATGACGACTAAACATGACCTTCTCTTCTGCCTCAAGCCCCCAGATAAATGTGTTCATTGCAAGACAGCACGACAGACGTGCTTCAGGTGAGCTTTTGCGTGACTATTGTAGCAGCTGTTTTTTGACCGTCCATTCGCACCTACAGGCTCCCTCCCTGTCATGGCCTCCAGCGTCCCAGATGCAGATTGCAGCAGTATGGTTGCTTGTAGCCTTGATACACAACACAAAGTCAGTATGGAGCGCCAAAGTCCTGAACTTCCACTGCCCCCTGGCATTGGAGTTCAGTATGGAGCGCCAAAGTCCTGAACTTCCACTGCCCCCTGGCATTGGAGTTCAGTATGGAGCGCCAAAGTCCTGAACTTCCACTGCCCCCTGGCATTGGAGTTTAGTATGGAGCACCAAAGTCCTGAACTTCCACTGCCCCCTGGCATTGGAGTTCAGTATGGAGCGCCAAAGTCCTGAACTTCCACTTCCCCCTGGCATTGGAGTTCAGTATGGAGCGCCAAAGTCCTGAACTTCCACTTCCCCCTGGCATTGGAGTTCAGTATGGAGCGCCAAAGTCCTGAACTTCCACTGCCCCCTGGCATTGGAGTTCAGTATGGAGCACCAAAGTCCTGAACTTCCACTGCCCCCTGGCATTGGAGTGCAGTATGGAGCGCCAAAGTCCTGAACTTCCACTGCCCCCTGGCATTGGAGTTCAGTATGGAGCACCAAAGTCCTGAACTTCCACTGCCCCCTGGCATTGGAGTTCAGTATGGAGCACCAAAGTCCTGAACTTCCACTGCCCCCTGGCATTGGAGTTCCCAAGAACTGTCTACCATATACTAATAAGCAGTGTTTTTTTTGTTTTTGTCTTTAGGAACAGTATTTTAATGACGTCACTCACTTGCACATATTTTTTGGGCGACCGTAGTTGCAACCGTATGACCGTTTGTCACATTTACTATGAAAACCTGCATCCCATCCGTCCCGTCCGTCTGTTAGTTACCCCACGCCTCCATATATGGTCACGCCTCGTGACATCACACCTCCATATAATGGCCATCTCCATATATGAAGATCACGACACTGACCTCATCTATAATATATATGCATATATTATGGAGCCGGCCAGAAATTCTACAACTGACCTCAAACACTTATACTGTATCTCCATATATGGAGCTGACCTGTTCCTGGATTGGGGTGAGAGAGAGAGAGACAAAGCGAAAGAGAGAGAGAGAGAGCGCTCTCGCTCATGTCGAGGTGCATGACAAGACCCAGCCCTCGTTGACTCTGTTCAACAGACAATATGGACTTTAGAATGTAATCATTACAACGCACGCATGTCTATTTTTTAAACCTATTTTTAAAGTTGAAGGGTTTAATATATAAAGCTCGGATCCTCACAGGTAATTTCGGGTAACTGCATTTCAGACAATCCGACCGAGACCCGCGGCAATTTGGAATAATGGATCCGACCCTGCCCGAGGGACAAGTCAATATTTTGGGCCCGAAGCGGCTCGGTTCTCGGTTCGACTCTCGGGTATTCGGTTCCGGATGGACCCGTGCTGCCCTCCCTCTACTTAAGTTAAGTTCAGCCTACTCTGGCATTAAATGAGTTGAGCTAATAAAACAATTAACTAGCAGCCAGTCGCAATAAGTAGTTTAAACAAACATAATTTCCATGTATAGGCTAAAGTGACTGTGTCACAGAGTACATCAGGGGTTGACAGCACAAGTATTATTGTACTTTATTACATGGGTTGGTTGATTCTGATTGGTCAGTTGCTGAATTCAGCTGTTATTTCTTGATAACAGACCGCTCCGCTCTACTGCCTAATCAAAGCCTCAGAGCACCTGCTGTGCAGCCTGCACTGCTTGATATTTACTGCTGTATCCAACATGACAGCCATGTAAACACATAAACAATGTCATTTACAGCTAAACATTGCTCACAAAAATGTTTTTGAAAACATTTGAAGCGAGAAATAGACAAAGCAGTACCCAAAAATGTATTTTATGTGATCCTTGTTATCCGACTGTGCTGCAGCTGGGTAGATGGCCAGCACGACACACACCGTAAGCAAGGAAATACCTTGTTTTGTTGTGTTTTGGGTCAATTTATGAATTTATGAATTACGTAGCCGTGTAATAAGCGGGACAATGCATGGCTAGGTGGTCATGTTTTATAATATAAAACATGACCACCTAGCCATGCATTGTCCATTTATATATTATATAAATCACCTATATATAAATCACCTTCAGGGTGATTAACTTGCTTGATAGATTTCCGCAGGAGGAGTTAACGAGCTGGTCAGAGCGGTGTCAGGAGCTCAGAGAGCAGACCATACTCCCGTGCGGCATGTGACTGATGATGATACATTGTTAGCAGCTAATTAAGTACACCTGGCAGGCTTTTAAATAGACACCATGTTTGTTTACATTGTTGCCACTTTATATGCTAACAAACCCGCTTGAGAATTACACTTGGGATTACACTCTGGATGCACATGGGATCACCATGGTTCCATTGTGGATCTGGGACTTTGTGTGATGCCAGTCATCATATACACAATTTAAAATTAATAAAATTAATTGCAGATAAAGGCGACTGTTATTTTGAACTTGTGGCTTATAACCTTCTAATAAGGGGGTTCATTAAAAAAACAACGTACATTCGACAATAACCGAGTTTCCGGGGGGAAATTGTGGCAGATCACCCTGCCACTAAAGGTGGCCTTACACTAGCCGATAATCGGGCATTTGAAATCTGACAGCACCACACACTACAGGATAATCGGAGCGGGGGCCGAGCAAATATCAAACATTCTTGATGTTGATCGGGCCGATCCCGATCGCGCGCGGGGGGTGCCCGATTGAGTCGGGCACCCCCCGAGCGTCAAAAATGCCCGATTATCGGCTAGTGTAAGGCCACCTTAACGGTACATAATGTTGATAAAGTTATCAAGCTTCCGCTCATGCTTCCGCTATGCTTCGCA
Source organism: Electrona antarctica (assembly GCF_951216825.1). Classification (NCBI taxonomy): domain Eukaryota; kingdom Metazoa; phylum Chordata; class Actinopteri; order Myctophiformes; family Myctophidae; genus Electrona; species Electrona antarctica. Next base: position 32,959,371 of record NC_136801.1, read on the forward strand.
AGGAATCTCGGGAAAATGTTGCCTTCAACAGAGACACGCGCCCCAGAGCCGGAAGAGGCTATGGTGTCTATGGTGGGGAAGGACAGAATATAGGATCGGGCTTTTATAGTGCCTGTTTAAAAGTGGGAAGCATGATTGGTCCCACCTACCACCTGTGGGTTGTTGTAAATAAAATAGAGTTATTATGTGGGTAAACATTGAGTAATATGATAACTCTGTAAAATGTGTTTGTTTATGCTATTGTAGGCTAATTATAAAGTATTTGGGGTGGTTCATTGAATGTTCAATCAGGTTTGGTACGGTCCAGTGGGAGGGGTCTAATGTTTTTAAGAAGGGGACCTGCCACTGCCCAGCAGTCATTGAAGGGCTGTACGTGAAGCAGAGCAGAAATAGCCAGGGTGTTGTAAATATTAGATTGTTTGAACACCATTTTTTGCCTCTGGACACTCTGAAAAGGTGAATACAACACAGTTTGATTTTGCTTAAAAGGACTCTGACTTGCTATTTTGAGTAATTTTGCCATTCGAGTATTCCCTGCTATTTTTGAGTATTTTTGGAGTAATGATTCAAGTGCCTTTTTGCACACTCGGACACTATAGGACAGAAATCTTCCAGTGTTGTGAATTTTACAAACTTAACTAAACTTAATGTATATATGCATTGTAATACAGTGGCTGAATTAATTGTATAAAATGTTGACCATGGACAGGATACGCGGGTATCTGTATTCTCCATTACATGATGGCCGGGTCAAGGATCTTCACAACCAAGAAAATGTTTTTGCTTCTGTGGATATAATCGTTACATTGCATGCATAGTCCGCATACATAAATTACTGTCGAAACCCTTGTGGCACAACTGTTCATTATTGGACCAAACAAAAAGTTATTTATCTTGTTACGATGATGATGATCGTGCGTGTGCTTGCTTGTGCGTGCGTGTGCGTGTGTGTGTGTGTGTGTGTGTGTGTGTGCGTGTGTGCGTGTGTGTGTGTGTGTGTGCGCGCGCTCGCTCGCCTGTTTAGCATTTCCCCGGCTCCGCTTCACTTCACTTCACTTCATCCAGAGAACATGAGAGGTCATGACAGGTGGGAGGTATAATGTTACTGTGATAACTTCTCTGCAGCACATGCATATCGTATCGTCGTTCTCCGGCGCGGTGCTCTATTCTTTTCCACTCCGCTAGCGTCTGTCAGTAAGCTGTCAGAGCTCTGGGCTGTTATATACTTCCCACCGAGAAAATGAAGGTCACTATACAGATCGCATCTTTTTAAAAAAAAGAAAAAAAACGTCTGATTTATACTTAGTTTGCTCGCCGTGTCGTGCGGCCCAGATTTACAGGCCGACAGGCGCGCAGTGCGCTTGTAAATCTGCTGTTCTTGGCGCACGATATACTGCATCATTATCCACCACATCCCATGCAGAGGGAAATGTACTTTTTACTGCACTACTATTTGAAAACTTCAGTTACTACAGGGGTTCTCAGTTACTACAGGGGACCCCCCCCCCCCCCCCCGGACATGCTTTGGCCATGTATCGCGACCTCCCCAGTCTAATATGATATGGATACGATATTTATACTAGGGATGTCCTAATCACACATCATTTTTTGCCCCAGATCCGTTTCCGATCATTTGAAAATGACGTGAACGGCCACGATTTCTGATCACGTGATCGGATCGGGACAACCCTATAGTCAGAACATTGGCATTCGCTGGTCTAGGACTCTGCAAAAGTACATTTAGTAGGACACACCGTGGTCATTATTCAAAATCAAAGCGTGTGGTCCTCTGTACGTAGCGATAGTGATATTGTAGGCAATTGACGATATTCAGAGCGCGTCCATCTTGCCAGCAAGGTGCTAACTAGGTGCAACTTCCCATTGACAGCCCATTCATCCAAACAGAAAAGTCCTATCTAATTATATTAAACAACGTCAAACTCACCAACATTGCAGCTGTAAGTTTTTGTTTAATAGAAATCCACCGTAGACATGTTATGAGCTACCGCCTGTCAAGACATTCTGTGCATTATCATACCTGGTGGTTATGCAGGAACGCCTATAAAAAAACATTTCTGGCATTGACAGCCCATACTGTACATCCAAAGTCTGATTGCATTAAACAACGTTAAATGACATGAAACTCACTTTGCCACTGACTTTATGCATGCACATGCCGTCTATATCCAGCTCTGATGTTTAACCATGGTGGCAAGGCTGACAAAAGAGAGGAGAGGCTCTGTGGGAAGCCTGGAAGTTAAGAAAAGACTCAAGGGCAACACCAACACCATAGTGCCAAGATATCAAACTGAATGTTAGTATAGTATAGTATAAATATATGACTCCAAGTTCCCTTCGGGGGGATGAATGAGAAACAGATTAAACGAAACAATTTGGATTTCCAAAAAATATTATTTTTGGAAATCGAAAAAAAAAAATTGACGCCCTGAAGTTTGAAATTTGTAATAGGCATACCTGATTTATGGACTCCGTTACATTATGCAGTCCGTGGCCTGCTAGGCATAGCAATGCTTCAGATCAACACCTGAACGCTGTTATGACAGGATCTCAAGAAGAGTTCAAAAGCTAGCCAAAACGAATAATAAAACCATGCTACGGGCGCCACATGCACATCGATCACAACGTTGCGAGGCTGTCATTCGTTCTGCAATCAATCAATTCTCCATCACATCGCAATCTGACGATCCAGTCATAATACTAATTAATTGACACGAGGAAATTCCCCCACGCTGCTTCTTAGACGAGGTACTGTAGGTGTTCAGTGATTCATATTTCAAATCTCCCCGAAATGTCCAATTATTTCCAATTGTTAGAACGCTAGAAGGTGATTGGGGATTTGCATAGAATCTCGCTCATTTACTGAAAAAGCGTCTACACAAATAAATACGTAAATGCGTTAACACTGTCAGTGGTGCTTTATTTGGATGTGAGACACGGACAAGTGTGTGTGTGTGCGTGCGTGCGTGCGTACGCGTGCGTGCGTGCGTGCGTGTGTGTGTGCGTGCGTGCATGCTTGCGTGTGTGTGTATGAGATACATGTTTTCTCCCCTTGCTCTCTCCTTCAACTCAGTACATTTCTGATCTTGTGCCACATCGTGAACAATCCAACTTTCTCAGCTCTTAAATGTGGCTTGACGTAAATCTCTGCAATTAGAGAACGCAACATATCTTTTTTTCAAAATCATAAATACTTGAGCTATACCCATCCGGAGAGATATGCGCTGTGCTCAGTATGCACAGTGCACAGTATATCAGGGATTGAAAGTAACTTCGTACTTGGTACCTGCAACAATTCAAACACACCTTCACATCACATCGGCGTGTCACGGACCCACACCGAATTGCACGCACACATGCACGCACGCACACACGTCCCAGGCGCGACATAGAGTGAAACGTGCGCGTCAACTCATCCATCGCCAATGTCTTAATTATCGTGTTTTTCATGATCTCCCAGAGCGCCAATAACGTGTTGTTTAGCTTCCTATTATTTGATAACATTATTATATTGACTTACCGTATATCAAGGCTCCCGTTCGATCGATAGTTCTCGACTCGATTGGCTTTGCCTGCAGCCTCATGCACGTCCGTACACAAGGCTGGAGGCATTGCTAGGACCCTTTTCTCATATTTACGGCTCAGATCGCGCTGGATGAACAAAGCGACGACTATGTTTAGCGGCTCAATAGTAAATCCACGTCGCCACCTGGATAAAAGACTCTTAGATAGACGATGTTGACATTAGCTTTAGCCGTTTTTCGCAAGCTGCTTTTGGGGAGGCGGGGGTCTTTTCTACAAGCGACGGCTGCAACCATGAATAGAATCTCCGTGTTTACATGAAAACGCTAATAAACAGCGTATCATTTGGGAAAGTGAAAAGCTGGGCTTCAGTTGAGTGCATACGCTAATGCCTGTGTTCAAATTCAGATCAATTGCTCCATGCCACTGAGGAGAACCGGGCAGAACAGATACATCTTGAGGAGAGATCTGTATAGAATTATATAGGAAGATGGCGTTTTTCACCTGATTGCTGCAAGACCAGTGTTCCTCCACAATATGCTTTTGAACCATTGACATTCACTTCTAATGGACACCTGTGGTGTCTCACCTCCACTGAGGCAGAGTGCTTCTGGACATTGAGTGACTTACAGTAGCTTGAGTGGTCGCTATGGCACACGGACGTCTGAAACTTGATGATTTTCAGCGAAGATGTCAGATCGCGCCGGCGATCAACATTCTGTGACTACTTGAAAGGTGAGGATAAAAAAAAAAGAAAAAACGGCAGGGGGTCGATAATGTATGCATTTACTCTGGCAGTAAATGATTGAATGTGTATTGCCCCCCCCCCCCCCCCCCCCCCCCCCCCAATAGTGTATGAATCATCCTATGTGAAGCATATGGAATGGAATCTTCTCATGGTGTGTGGAAGAAACTATTTAGATGATCTAATAAGCAAGGTGGCACGTGCTCCACACTCATGGGGCAAATGCTAGTTAGTGGCTGTATAATGTGGGCACAACGCAAGGTGCAACTAAGGCACAAAGGTGCTTTATTTCATTTCTGAATTATTCATGGCTGTGTTTTGGGTATCCGACGAGATCATGAGAGGTCGCCCACGCTCATCCAAAACCCCTTTGAAGGCATGCAGGTGCTGCATGGTCCCAGAACAAACGGAGATCAATGGAGGAGGACGGATAGTGCATCAGCTGATGTTCCATAATTTGACTCTACCGCGCCCACTTTAAGACCCACGGTGTGCCTGCCCTTTGGTGCGTCGTTATTTAAATGACTGGGTGAAGACGTGTGTTACAAAATGTAATAATGTCAGGAGACTTTTTTATTATTTTATTTGTGTCGTACTTAAAGATGGAGTGTCGTGATTTTTTTCCACCCTAAAACATGACCATCAGGTCTTATTGTTATTTAAGGAGGTATAATTTTTTCAAAAAAGTGTACAGTAGGCCTATTTGTTAAAATGTTGTTATGTGGGCACGCACACCAGTTCATTAAGTATGCCTGGTTTGCCTGGTGGGTGGTGATGGGTGGTGATCCACCCACAGCTGTAGTTGTATGATAAAGGGGGAGGGGTTAGTGGAGGGGCTGATAGTGTGATGTCACTATATTACCGTTTCTTTCATTGGCCCGTTTGACTGTCAAGGGTTCAGGAAGAAACCCTAAATACAAAGTTAATACACCATTGCACATAAAAAACGACTCCAGGGTGTGTATAAGACTAGCCTTGTGTAGCCAGCCTTCAATCTGCCTTTGCCATGCATATTGCCCCAGGCAGATAAAGCCTGGTGTCGCTCAATTGTGGTTCGTGTTCGGTGTTTCGGTTCGGACCAGCAGTAGAGTAGTGTAGGACCAACCACGGCCCAGTATGCAAATATATCAGGCTATAACCAACCAGGGCCCAGTATGTGTGTGACGTATCGGGCTGCGCTGCTCTGATTGGTTGGGGTCTATAACCAATAGGGTCCGTTTGAATCTTTTTTGTAACCGCCCCTTGGAAAAAATCTAAACACAGACTTGTGAATCAAATACCGCCCCCATCTGGCAGATGATAGTCAGGTTATAGTTTAAGACCATCCTCATTTATCTAAGAAAGGCTTGCCTTTAACTGAGAAGCTCCTCAGCGCAAAATCTCTCTTGGAAGAGCCAGCCATCGACTTCACTAGTCCGGTCCAGAAGAACACAGTTTGCTGGCCACTGCTAATTTCAAACTATTATCCACAGAAATCTATTTAACTTCATTGTTATTTTGAATATACTGCATACTGTATTTTTTGAGTGGTGTAAACCACTCCTACAACTGGCTTTGTTAGTTTACGTGTCTGTCTGTCTGTTCGTACCAAAAAATTAGCATGGTTGCCAGGGCCGGATTTAGCCAGCCCCACTCAGGTGGGCAGACAGAATTGTAAGGGGGCCGGGGGGGCCACTCCGCCGGCGCGGGTGGGGTGTCAAACCCACATTGGGTGGGCAGGATGCACATTTGCCCCCCCTAGAACCGGCCCTGATGGTTGCTATGGTCACCCAGTTCACACGGGTGTGATTTCATTACGTCAGACATTACGTCAGACCACAGCTGATCAGTCTATATAAGACCTTACACCACTCAGTTCACACGGGTGTGATTTTTTTTTAACTATCCAACATTGAGAACTTAAGTTACAATTCATACAACCAGAACAAAGTATTCTTCACTACAAATCAACCAAAGTGCTCTCAAGACTCCATAGTGGGAGCCCATATGGCATTTTGAATGCACACACAGATGGGGGCAAGAACATTTTGGCTCTCTGACACAATGTGCATGCTGGTTGTGAAAATGACAACTGCATCATAAACTAGCAATGCCCCCGTCTTGCACTAGCAGGCTTTGCACCACTCTGTGTCAGGTGTAAGATACGGCCCGTGGTCTTCAGGCAATCAGGCAAAGACTTTTGCACTACAGATTCAACTGCACAGTTGTATCTTACTTATTACTTGCGCAAGCAGAGCGTGCAAGTCATGTTTTCGGCCAGGTGCGATGTTTGGGGCCAGCACACGTTATGACGTCATATGCTGGAGCCAAGCTGACCGCACAGGTGTGTTTTTGTCATGTCCCATGACGTGATGAAGATATGTACAAATGTCCCTTAGAATGCACGTGATATGATGTCATACGGACATACGGAAGCTGACCGTGAATCGTGATTTAGATTATGTACCAATGCCAGGGTATAATTGGTTGACGATGATGATACGTTTCAGTGTCAATTGACCCAGCCGATTACATTATACCACCAACCACTCAGAAAAGTAAATATACATACATATATACATGTACACATATATGGACACATGAGCATAATGACGTATTAAATATATGTACCAGTGTCAGGGTATAGTTGACGGTGACATAACGATGACGTGTTCCAGTGTGACGTCAAACAAGCTTATAAGTAATTACCATCATCATTTTTCAACACTAGTGCGTGCTCTGCTTGCATACTATGGCCTACCTGTGTGCAACAAGCAAGTAGGCACTCGACAGAGTGCAGTTCTAGTTAACTTTTGTTTTCAAATGTGATTCTTTGTATGGTAACGTATGTATTCGTGATTAGGGGCTGTCAACGTTAGCGCATTAAAAATACATTAAATGCACCATGGAACCATTTGGCCACCCATAGTTTAGGACTGAGCTTTCTGCACACCCTACATTTTGAACAGATAAAACAATCTCAATGGTTTGATGGCGCCATGTATGATTTAGGAAAGGTTTGATGTCAGATTTGATGACACCTGAAGGTGGTTTATCAAAGAAAAAAATTAAATCTATGCTGGTAATGAAAATGCCTAAACACAAGCCTGAACAATCTATTTATTTATCGAACATTTAGTGGCTTACGTCCTTCTAAGATGCATCTTAGATTGAAATATCTCAAAATATCTGTGCAAAAAAATCACACCCATGTGAAGTGAGTGGTGCAACTCCGTATGGTGGTCCGCGGGGGGTCCCTGGAACTGGAGCAGACCCACAGGAACACGCCCATGGTGCGGGTTCCGGTGAGCCGCCCCGCGTCCGAAACGGTCGACAAATGACAGAGTTACCCCGGGGGGACCCCCACAAAAGGTACTTTTTGGCCAGAAAGAGATTTATTTTCCACCGGAGGAAAAATATTCTCTATGAGGGTATTCTCTTGCCAATATCGGTCGCATTGGAGTAACTAGTAACTCCCGGCGGAAACAAAATCCCTTTTTGGCCAAAAAGTACCGTTTATACGTGTGGTGGGGGGCTCAGAGTGCTTCCACTAAGGAAACTATAGGCTTTTAATGACACAACCCGCCTTTGTTTTGGCGAGTAGCAAAAACGTTCATTTTATTTACGCTAAAGACGAGAGGCTGGTCTGCATTCATGCGAGCCCCGGAAGTTTACAGTAACATAGCTTTAAATGCAACGCATTAGAGCTATGGACCAGAGCTACAGGGACACTTGGTTGTGAAAACCAACCGCAACGCTATTTTCGTGCTCGGACAGACCCAGCCAACCAGCCAGGGACGGACCCAGGGACACACAAAGCTCCGAAATGGAGTGGTTGCACCACTCAAAAAGTGAAGCTAAGTTACTGCAACCATATCTAGTCCTTTATAGGCCACATGTCAATTATGTCAAATTCAAACATGAATTTATACACAATACACATGGTGTGTAATTGCTATGATTTGTACAGTAAGCATTACAAATGCTTACTGTACTAAAAAGGTCAATAGGAGGAGTATGACACATTATCTTTTGATTAAAATCCTGTTCACTGTAGGGCACTCATCTCTCATTTTTAAATTAACACACAAGGAAAGGTAATGGGCTGAAAATTGCTACTGCTAAGGCTGAAGGATATAATATGCATGTGTAATTTGGTAGCGGTTACAATAAGGGTCAGTCGTTTAACCCATTTTGGGCGGGAACCCCTTTTGGTGTTTTAAACATATGTTATTAAACATTATGTTATAATTTAGCTATTGAAAAATAGCAGATCTACAAGCTCATAGCGCGCCACCGAGTGGCGCGCTACGAGCTTGTAGGTCTGCTATTTTTTGAAAAATCGTGAAAATATTTATTTCAGAAAACTGGAGGATTTAGAAGATTTTTTTTAAAATTTTGAGGTCAGGCCTAAACGGGCTAATTTACAGATGTACTCCTCCTTATAGTTATAGTGCTACTAAAGTCATAACAAGTAGGGCACTACTTCAGGCCTTTAGGTGTGCACTTGAAAAAAGGCATGTACTTGACTTTGGGAATTATGCAAAAAAAAAAAATGACATGACTCCGGTGTCTGCACACGTTGTTTAGCGGCTGACCGCAGTGCTACTGTGGTTGAACCGCCCTCCCTGACCCACGAGGAAAGAGAACTCGGCGGCTGGACTAGAAAAATGGAGAAGGGACAGGACAGGATAGGATGTTGGGAGTGAGACGCAGAGAGGACAGGACAGGATGGTGGATGAGAGGCAAAAGGGCAGGCCTGCTCGGGAGTGGTGGGAATAAATACAATAGTCACCGGGGAGAAACGCTCCATTTGCTTAACCCATTTTGGGCGGGAACCCCTGTTGGTGTTTCAAGCATTATGTTATTGAAAAATAGCAGATCTACAAGCTCATAGCGCGCCACCGAGTGGCGCGCTATGAGCTTGTAGGTCTGCTATTTTTGAAAAATCGTGAAAATGTGGTGCAAATCACATAATATATATTTCAGAGCGAACATTTTTAACTAAAATATTGGCTTCTGGGGGGTCCCTGGAACTACATATTTTGAGATGGGGGTCCGTGGCCCAATAGAGATAATTCTGGGGGTCCTTGACATGAAAAAGGTTGAGCACCACTGACATAGAAACATGGTGTTTTCAGAAAAATGTTTTAGAAGCCTTTTTTTAATCGACCTCAGTCCAGAATGGGTTAATGTGCCATTTTCAAAAAGTGGAGCCCTTGTAATCCTGCAGCAAGACCTGCACGCCGAACACACACGTACGTACGTACGTACGTGCGTGCGTGCTGTGTGCCGAGAGCCCAGCTCTGTGGAATTTGATCAGAGCTCAAAGTGTTTACCGAAATGTTTGGATGCCCTGACATTTATTGAAAGTGGCCTTTAGTAAAAAGTCATATCGGACGTGAAGCGTGAAGGTTTTTTCTCATGAGCCTGTGACGTGTGTGTGCGTGAGGTTTTGCTGTCGTCGTGTTTGCGCTACGACTAAGAGCATAATGTGCCGTATGAAATGTGAACTGACTTCACCCCACGCTGTAGCCTCATTGTTAATCCAGTTTAAGCCACAATGACTAAAACTATGAGACTAAACATATTTATCGTTTCGTCGACAACATTTAGAAACTAGACTAAAATGTTAGTGAGGAAAGTGGAGAAGAGAGTCAGTGGAACTGAAAGACGAGTCATTTTGTGTTTGGTTGCGCTCGGGTGTTGCACTCTGAAAATAGCAGATCGTCATTACGACCCCATTTTTGTCGACAAAATCTACTTATTCAGTCGACTAAAACTAGACAAAAACTACAACTTTTCAGATGACTAAAATATGACAAAAACTAAATGACTGAACTAAAAGACTATGACTGAATTCACTAAATCAACATTTACTGTCAAAATTAACTCTGCCTCATGCCCCGCACGCACGCACGCACGCACGCACGCACGCACGCACGCACGCACGCACGCACGCACGCACGCACACACGCGCACACACGCACACACGCACACACACACACACACACACACACACACACACACACACACACACACACACGTCTAGACAGCTAACCCTTGCAGTGCCACACTGTAACATCTTTGTCATACATCATACACAATCTGAAGAAGTTTCAGACGTCTGTGTGCCAGCCAGCCCACAGTGGGTCAAATCGCCCACTCATTGCCATTCAATGTACAGAAGCACTCCGCGAGCGGGGGAGGCCAGACACCACAGGTTTCCGTTATTAATCGAAGTGAATGTCAATGGTTCAAAAGCATATGTGACCAGATTTGACTGAGAGCCTGCCATCGCGCAAATTCCAGCTTTTCCAGAGGAGAAAAACTTTTTTTTTTTTTTTTAAATGAGTTAATAGAACAGGCAGACTCTCCACATACTAGGGCATGTCTGAAATAAGTGTCAGAGCTGAAATCGACATGTAAATATGAAATAAATGCTTAAACATGTAGCTAGGTGTAATGTTAAACCACAGAAGTGAACCTTTCAGGCCTGTTTTCTCAACTCGCTGTTTTCTGCAAGACATTACTCTATAGGCCTCTCCAAAACTGGTGGGTCAAACTGAACAATCAATGTCAATTTGGAGCTATGATTCCCTGCTTTCATATGACATGAAAAAACGAAAATTCAAAAAAACACTGGTCAGATCAGATACTGGTTAGCAGTTGGTGGACCCTATTGTAAACAAGTGTAATGCTAATTATGGTGTCGTCCACAGTTAATAGTTTTGTATCGAGTTGTGCTTGAAATGTAGCCTACTGTAATTCTCCAATCTGTTAATAAATACTTAAATTAATCAGTAACGAGTTACTAGTAATATATTAAAAAGTAAAAAAAAAAAAGTAGCCTTGCCGAGCCATGAGGCCCATAGGGCAGGAGCCTATCTCCTGTTTCTGTAGTGTGAGGCAGCTTGATGTACAAGTACACCCCCTGGACATGACGCTAGTATGTCGCAGGGACTTACCCCCAATCCAACCCTTGATGCTGAGTGTCAAGCAGGGAGGCACTGGGTCCCATTTTTAGAGTCTTTGGTATGACCCGGCCGGGGATTGAACCCTGACCTCCCAGTCTCAGGGCGGACACTCTAACCACAAGGCCACTGAGCTGGTGGAGTAATATATTACTGTAATGTTATTAACATATACTGTAGTATAACGAATTACTCTGCCAAAACACTAATATTACAACATATTACTCCACCAAAAAACGCTGCATTATTCGTTACTAATGTGCGTGATTTGTCATTTGTCATTCATTCGTTTACTGCAGGGTTCCCCAATAGGCGGCCCGTGGGCCGCAGCGCCCCCTTGCGGCCCGCAGAAGAATAATAATAATAAAAAAAAAGATATAAATGGCATTAAATGGGGGTTAGTAGCCTGTGCATGTCAAACTGGGCATCCTTTTCAAATGGGGTCCTGCCCTGAAAATTCATTTTCAGGGCAAGACCTCGACCTCACGCGTGCGGACTCGGCCCCCAGCCTGGTACCCTAGTCAAAATATGGCCCTCGAGGAAAATTAATTGGGGAACCCTACTGTATGCAAGTATAGTAGCAAGTTGTCGCATGGCTTGCGGAAATAGAACAGATCAACAAGCTATCAACAGAGATGCATTGTAGCTTGTAGATCTGTTCTTTTTTAGAATGCGCCACAGCCTGAGCACAGTTATGACGTACTGTAGCATATGCGACCGATGCGCTGCAGTTCCACAAACAGAAAGATCAGAGAGAGTGGTCTGGAATATACAAGACGGAGAAATGTATCCGGATTATTTTGAATTCTTGTCTGTCAAAGATGGAAAGAATATTAATGTCCATTGTAAACTTTGCGTGGGAAAAAAGAACAACACTTTCCTCAGCCAAAAAACCCCCCAAAAAACCCAGCGCTGATTAAAATTGGATCCGATCCTAAATAGATTTGCATCCATAGTGTGTCCGATGCAATATTATGCTTATTTTGACATGAGACTGCTCGTCTTTGAGCGACATCACCCCCGCCTCTCCGAGGCAGCGGAGCGGAGGGTTGCATTATATTCGTGCACTTAGCAGCACCGACATTATTACCGGAGCCGCCGACAATCACTACAAAACTGTCCCACATTGCTCGCTTTGATTTGTAGTTTACTGTGCATTTGCATCCAACCTCGCTCACTCGCTTATTTTTTCCATGTCTATTTTTGAAACCTTTTAGAGTTGAAGGGTTTCATATATATATATATATATATATATATATATATAAGCTCGGATCCTCACGGGTCCTTTTGGGTAACTGTATTTGAGACGCTCCGAACAAGACCCGGATCCGACCCTGCCCGAGGGACAAGTCAATATTTTGGGCCCGAAACGGTTCTCGGTTCGGCTCTCGGGTATTCGGTTCCGGGTGGACCCGTGCTACCCTCTAGTTCTACCCGATCAATTAAAAAAAAAGAACATTTGAATTATCTCCTGTGTGAGTCATAATAAACAAGTGCCATACATAAAGCACACACATTTAATGTAACGTTATATTTATCCAAATACTGTATATATAGTTTCTATCAGTCCATATACTGTCAGTGTGGGAACCACTGGCCTGTACCACGCTCTCTAAGATCAGCTGTCTCGTTCCGAAACTTTCACGGTTGTTTATTCAATTTAAGTTGTACTTTTTTGTTGTTGTTGTTGTTGAAATTCTTGCATTCTCCATGACCGTGTGTAACAATACATCAAAATTCTGGCTGCTCCAGGGCCCTCCGACAGCCTTTCAAACATCTCTGTGCCCTGCAGTCACTAACCAATCAGGAGAGAGAGAGAGAGAGAGAGAGAGAGAGAGAGATGTATCCGTTCTATTTTATTGTATAATTCTGTTTCCTTTGCTTGATTTTCTGTGTAATGCAAAGCACATTGAATTGCCTGGCTGTTGAAATGTGCCGTACAAATGCAACTGCCGTGCTTTACATCGGCTACACTTCACTGACGATACATTTTCCATTTGATGTGACTTCAATCTAAACTTGCGCATGCATAATGCTCCTCAGAGTGCAGACCTCTGCCTGCCAAGGGATGATGCTGCGTTCATGCACCCCTTTCAAATGCTATCATGCACTGAATGGGACATTATCACGTTAAGTTAGACTATTGATTGGTCTAAGTAGCCGTCTTTACTGACCTGACAGATCTCAGTAGGTGCATTATGTGGGTTGATGACGGCCCTTGCCGCCCTACTGTTTTGATCACGACGGAGGGGCGCCGTCTCAAGCGAACTTGAGCAACGAGAGCCACCACCGAGCGAGCTGAAGCGAGAGAGTTGCCGAGGCGAAAAGTAGACTCAAATGTTAGGGAGGAGGGACTACTGGAGAAGAGATCCAGTTTGGTCGGGTGCAGGACAGGTGTCACTCTCCGAAAATAGATGATTTACATGCTCACATGTTGTTGCACACTGCGACAAAAAAATCCTTCCAAATCAAAAGCTTTACATTTTGTCCGAGGTTCCACCCACATATGAATAAACTTGACCTTGACCTTGACCCAGTACTCCTGTTGTGGTCTCAGGGTTAGGACCATGAGGCAATAATGGATCTCATTAGTGTCGCGCACTATGTTTGCTCGGGCCAGAAGCAGCGTGGGAAGAATGTGTGGTGTGTGTGTGTGTGAGGAGCCTTCTTCTCCAACTGTGGATACTACTAGACTCCACAGATACATTCCCACGTAGGGACGTGCAGAGAATGTTAGCGAGGCAGGGGCTAGAATACCCTAAAAGGGCTTTTTTTGTCAGAAGAATTGCGATAATAGTGGATCTTCGAGAGCATGTAAATCAGCCGTTTAGCTACTGGAGATGCGGCGTATGACATGGATTTCTACACAGAGGTAAAATTCTTTCAGCGTACAATGATGTTCAGGAGAGTTCTGAAAAAAATGCAATTCTCCTTAATGCTGCCTTCTGTTTGTTTTTTTACATTTTGCAATATGCTAAGCAACACAGTGAATTACACATTAAGCAATTCAGGCCTGACGTCGAAAAAAAAAAAAAGTTTTCTAAATCATGACAATTTTCTGAAAGATTTGAGGCACATTTTAAAGATTTTTCAAAAATAGCAGACCTACAAGTTCATAGCGCGGCACTCGGTGCCGCGCTATGAGCTTGTAGATCTGCTATTTTTCAATAGCTAAATTATAACAATGTATGTAACCACCAAAAGGGGTTCCCGCTCAAAATGGGTTAAGCAATTACATTATGAGCTTGAAAGAGAAACACAAAAAGAAACTGCCGGCTTGCACACGTTTTTGAATAGTCTTGGGTCTTGACTATTTTGGTGGAGGAAATCCTCCATTTCCACCTCCCTTATATTACATCATTCTTTCCAGGCATTGAGCCGTCGACCTTACACAACCTAGCGCGACATATACAGTACAAGTACAACTGCAGATCAAGTATATCGTTTCCCAGATAAGCGACGTGAAACAACATTACTGTCGCTGACCGAGGAAGGATTGTGTGAGATAAAAGCACCAGGACAAGAAGAAGAGGCGGCGTGGCCATACATCCACAAAGCGTACATTTTGCTCTTAGGCAGTGGTGAAAAGTAGCACCATGTAGCACAGTACTTGAGGGCATGCACTCAATTAAGTCACTTAACCCATTTTGACCTGAGATCAGATTCTAAAAATGTCTTCTACATCCTGACAGTTTTCTGAAAAAGCTATGTTTCTATGTCAGTCGTTCTTTGATTTTTCAAAAATAGCAGACCTACAAGCTCGTAGCGCGGCACTCGGTGGCGCGCTATGAGCTTGTAGATCTGCTATTTTTCAATAGCTAAAGCATAACATAATGCTAACACCAAAAGGGGTTCCCGCCCAGAACCTGAGGACGATTCTACAAATTCCTTCTAAATCCTGACAGTTTTCTGAAAAAAACGTATGTTTCTGTCATTCTCATTCTGTCGTTCTCAAAATGTTTCATGTCAAGGACCCCCAAAAATATATGTAATTGGCCCGCCGACCCCCATCTGAAAATATGTTGTCCCAGGGACCCCCAGAAGCAAAGATTTGAGTTAAAAACATTCACTCTGAAAGAATATATATTCAAAGATTTGCGCCACATTTTCACGACTTTTCAAAAATAGCAGACCTACAAGATCGTAGGTCTGCTATGAGCTTGTAGATCTGCTAAAGCATAACATAATGCTTAAAACACCAAAAAGGGTTCCCACCCAAAATGGGTTAAGACCAATGTTGAGGTATTTCTTTACTTTATTCAGCATTTACAATTTCTCAATATTTTTTTTTTACATTTATTTTACAGTTAGTATAAAATACTAACCACTTCAGCCGTATACAGTATGTATATATCGGCAATTTGAAAATAGCAGATCTACAAGCTCACAATGTGTCATGATATAGGCCTATATTTTCACGCCAATACCTTTGTATACTTTTCCTCAAGTACGTTTTAAATACAGGACTTCTACTTGTAACAGAGTATTATTTACATCACGGCATTGCCACGTTAACTTAAGTAAAACATGCGAGTATACTTCCTCCATTACTGCTCTCAGGTCATACTCGGAGGGGGCGGTGGCTTTATGAGGGCAACATTGCTGCCGTGTCAGTATATAATATGGTCAATTGGATTTGGAATAGAAGTTGGAAAGTGTATCAAGAAGGGCTATAATACCATTTCATTATTGATTTCTACTCCGGCATTATCTCAGACTCTGACCTGCAGTATGTCTCGATGTTATGCCCATGGGCTATGACGGGGGAAGGCAGCATGATATGATAAGGCAGCGTGCGCATACCATTAAAATAACATTAGAACTATAGGGTCTCTTTTTTTTTATCCGCGCTGAAATGTGTTATTTGTCGGGAAGCTTTGAATAATGAAGTTCTGCTCGTTAGCAAGTTGTGGCTTAGGTCACATTCTCACCTAATACTTCGGTAGACTCGATGCGAATGGGCGGAGAAGTTGGCATTCTTGCACATTTAATTTGCTGCGGTTTGCCTTCACACTGGCTGTGTCAAGCGCAGCAAGGAAACGCAGCAGGGAATTTTATCAATGTGTTCAATTCATAAACATTATAGCCTACACAGTGAAATCTAAAATTATACTCATAACGTGCATGTTTTGTGCCGTCGGGGACTGGACCTCTCTCTCTCTCCCCTCTCTCTCTGTTTAGCTCCTTACCCGCCACATTGTTTGCTTCATTTCCTTTATTTGCTGCAGATTGCATTCACACCTGCACAGAATCGTAATCAAGTGAGATTGCATTCACACCTGCACAGAATCGTAATCAAGTGAGATTGGAAGCGAAGCGAAACCCCCGTTTTTGGTCGGAGTAGAATGCTGTTCTTTGATGCACATTAGGATTCGAATGATGCTTCACACCTGTCAAACGAAGTGCACTTTCCGACAATGTGCAGCAGGATTCGTTTTAATCGCAGTAAAGCTTTCTGGTGTGAATGTCACCTAAATCAGTTTAATGCTGTGTTTTACAACCCTGTGGGAGAACACTTTTTGGAAAGACATGCCATGTGGTGATATGCAACAATTTGTCATATCGTATGTATTTCATTTTATATAAATGGTAAATGGTGCATTTATACAGCACCTTTATCCAAGGCGCTTTACATTCACCCATTCACTCACACATTCACACAGATGATGGAGGAACCCATGCAAGGCACCGAACGCATGCTCATCAGGAGCAATTAGGGGTTCAGCGTCTTGCTCAAGGACACTTCGACACTAACTCTGGGAGAGCCCGGGTTCGAACTGGGAAGCTTACGGTTCCCATCCGGCCACTCTACCCCTGAGCCACCGCCGCCCCATGTTCTACAACTGCCAGATGACATTTTGAGGCTGGCAAAGAAAATATCAGCTAAATACACATTATTATACATATTGTGAAACTCCCAAATCAGATTAGTTTACATAAAAAGCAGTTTAAACATGGTTAGAAAATGTTGCCTGAAGCAAACGATTTGATCTAGAGTCATGATCTATCCTCGTAACATCACCTCTGCCAATCGCTGTCTTTTAGAGAGGCAGTGTCTGCAGATTCAAAGACGGTGGAGTCTCTTTGAAATATATGACACCGTGTTCTCATGGGATTTAATTTGACTACATCAAAATGATGGTCATAACCATGTAACCTTTTTTTATTAGTATTTTTTATTTATTTATTTTTTTCATTTTGAATCACAGGGTCAGTCAAGGTGTACTTTTTGGCCTGCAGAGTACACCTTTGTGATGTCACTGATCACATGACCCCAAGTTATAGACCTCCAGTTCTAGGCTAAACAGAAAGGGGCGACTTTTTATTTTATTATTATTTCCACACTTAAACAAGTCTAAGCTATATTAATGACATACAGTAGTTCCCCTAGTATTCCCCTTTAATAGGTTAAACTTTCAATATATTACAAAAAGTATAAAACATAAAGATTATATTTTTGAATAGCCAATGCAGACAAAAATGTAAAGAGAACCACCGCTCATCCGCTGAAAAAACTTAAGTGAGGTGCTGGAGCCACAAAGGGAACATGAGAAAAATAAAGGGAAGCTCCGCACATCTCAGATCTGCGCACAATCAAAATGCATTTATTTAGCAAGCTTTCGGTCTACTGACCTTCTACAGGCATGAATAGCCAATGCAAAAAAAAATAAGTAAAATGACACATGCTTTCCCGGTTTTAATGGGATAACCAACAACAATGTCCGAAGCGCCCGGCCGCGGGCATAAAGCCACGGTATACTCATACCGTATGAATCCTGACCCCCCCATGACCGAAGCTTTCTCTTTATAGTTCTTGGGGGAGGATTCGGAAAAGTAAGTATACCAGATTCAGCAAAATGAACAGACATTGAACAGGCAATTGAAGCTGCGGTGTGGCTTGTTGTGAGGATAAACCTACGGATAATGCCATTTTCTTTTGCAGTGCCAACTGTGCCTCTACCATCCAAAGGGATTACACACACCTCAAACAAGCAGTTCCACTTCAAACAATAAAAAAAATACCTTATTAAACCTCAACATGAGAGGGCCTTTGGGAAGGAACACGTTTGATGTGTGCACACACAGTCCCTCCAGTAGTGAATATATTTTAGTCTTTCGTGCACAAGAGAAAGAAGAAGTGCATCATTCTCCCTGTCTACATTTGTCTTTCTGAAGGCTATTAGGAGGCAGAACTCAATAACAACCTTCAGATCGTATCCCGATCCATCCCTGAATCATCCCGCAGTCTTTGCATAGCCTAAAGCCCCCTGCACAAAAAAAAAAAACGCATCGGCGGCGGGGCTCCAACAATAGGATGACTTCACAGAAATATCTCTTCGCAACCATTACATAAACTGGATTTCAGTCTGTGTCACCCGGCGAGGTAATAATCTATTGGCAGGAAACTGAAATCAAATTAAATGGAATTTCGGTCTGAATGCAAAGCATAATAATGGGACGTGCACCTTTATTTTCTAAAGGCCATAATAACCAATTGCCAACTTGGGTTGTCAAAGATTCAGGGGCCATTTCCTGCTAATTAAAAAGGGGTCAAAGTCATTGGCCATTTGAATGGTCACTTCGTCATAATGTATTTCAGTGGCATTAATAATAAGAGTAGACAGTGATGTCAAAGCCCTGCTCATCGCTTTTATTAAAAGTTGTTTATTTTCCTTTTTCTTTTTTTTCTCCTTTCCTTTTTGGAAAGGAGAGACACCCGCACACTGCCACTTGCTGGGTTCAGAGCATTTATTGAAGCAACGTTTCGGTCTTGCGACCTTCCTCAGGCTTTTCCTTTTTGAAAGGAAAGGAACATAATATAGGTCTGCAACATAGTATACGTTGCAGTGCAGTGCAGTGCAGTGCTCCAGCATGTTTTATTTGCACAGTCTCTCCTGAAGTGCCCTGGTATTATCCTCTCTGGCGCAAGTTGTTCATGTTGAACATTGACGAGCCCTTCTGCCGTACTGGACTTCTCTTTGTACTGTGGCAGGGACCAAATTTATGTTGCGCGCGCGCGCACGCACGCACGCACGCACGCACGCACGCACGCACGCACGCACGCACGCACGCACGCACACACGCACGCACTCACACACACACACACACACACACACACACACACCTAAAATCAAGCCTTGCATGGTTTCCTCCACTGTCAGCGTGTGGATGTGGGTGAATGAGTAGGCTAAACGTAACGCACATTTTGTAAGGCGCTTTTTGGCAAAAAGGCTCTGCATGAATGAACCATGAACTTTAATCCTACTCTCTGTGGTTGGACCTATTATTTGATTTGGATCGGTTCGGCTCAGAGTTTACATGGCCATGGTGTGTGAATAACACCGGAACATGATTCTCAGTCGTAACGGTGACTATGAATGCTTTTCTTATGTGTGTGCACACGCACGCACGCACGCACGCACGCACGCACGCACGCACGCACGCACGCACGCGCACACACAAAAGAAAGAAAAAAAATACACAAACTCCAATAACCCATTGGTAAAAGAAAATACGAGCCATATGGTTTCACCTCTTTCCCCGTTGTCCCAGAAAATGAACAACTCCTTTGGGGGAAAGAAAGAGAAATGATTCAGCCAATAGCGTATTTGCCAGTACGGTTAATGTGGCGCGTTTTGATAAATGAAAATGAGCCTTTTTGCTCACATACTGTACCAGCCCTGGCTGGGCTGGTAAGTGGGCTGGTAAGTAAGTAAGTAAGTCAGTAAGTAAGTAAGTAAGTAAGTAAGTAAGTAAGTAAGTACATTTTATTTATAATGCACCTTTCAAAACCAAGTTACAAAGTGCTGTACAGTGAAACAACAATATAAAACAAAGAGAGAGTCAACCAGGTGCTCGGTGGAGATGCAATAAAAGTAGAAAATAAAGTTGACTGGTGCTACAATTAAAGATCTGTGGGATGAACATGTTTCGACTCACAGGAGTCTTCAACAGGCCTGATGAAGACTCCTGTGAGTCGAAACATGTTGGCTGTTTTTAACTTTTCTAAATAAAGTACCTTGATTTTATCCATCCTCTCCTCATTTTTACCTTTTTGAGTGCTCGGATTGCCGCCCCTTTTTTCAACAATATAAAACAATCAAGTTAACACAAGGCACACAGGAACAATAACTCAACGAGAAATAAAAAGCAAAAACATGAATTGACAACATTGAAGAAGGTCAGATAAAAAAATGTACAAGACAAAATGTAAACCTAAATAAATGTGTTTTTAACAAGATCCGTCAGACACAGCGTTTTTTAATCAATAAGGCTAGGGCGTTCCACTGTGTGGGAGCAACCACTGCAGTGCAAAGGCGTGGTCACTCACATTCTTTACTTAACTCCTTTTCTGCTAAGAGCGAGATTGGACGAGTTATATTCATGGTCACAGATCGCCTAGGATGACATCAAACGAGTCCTTAGCTTATAATGTTTAATAATGATTTTTACAGGCTCTTGGTGTCATCGTCGCCAGGCAAAGCTTCACTTCCGCGTTGGGTGACATCATTGATTCTTTTCCTTCATCCAGACCAGAGCTAGCAACGATCTAAATGGGGTTTTTTTTTTATTAGAATTGAATCTCCGATTGAGGTGATCATACAAAACATGGATGTTTTTTAGGAGGTCAACTTTTCATCACTTTTTGTGATGAAAAGTTACGTCTCTAACCCGGAAATGATTCCGTGCTACCGGACGTTCACCAAATCAGCTGTAATCTGCTTCAAAGTATGTAAGTAAGTAAACTGCCCACAGACCAAGTAGAAAATAATTCAGGTATTTTATCATGAACATTAGTGAGGACCAATTATATGAACATAAGTTGAATGAGTTACAAGTAAAAATCCAGAATTCAAAGTGTGCTTGAGTAAAAGTACAAAAGTACAAAATGACTGAGGCCAATTATAAAAACGCCTTCAAAATACGGACCTAAGTTTTCTGAAAAACGTATAAAAAAATTACACAAATGTTATATCGCTATATACTGTACTCAACTGTACATAGCAACAAGAACCCCAAAAGCGGTTCCCGTCCAGGAGGGTTAAAACCCCAAAAGGGTTTCCTGTCCTGAATGGGACTACCCAAAGTAGAAAGTACTGATTATGCAGAATGTCCCATTTCTAGTTTTCAAATGTATAACAATATTTTGAAAATAGCAGATCTACAAGCTCACAATGTGATGCACCGCGAGTCCGCGACGCATTGTGAGCTTGTAGAAGTGGTTAACCCATTTTGGGCGGGAACCCCTTTTGGTGTTTTAAACATTGTTATAATTTAGCTATTTAAAAATAGCAGATCTACAAGCCCATAGCGCGCCACCGAGTGGCGCGCTACGAGCTTGTAGGTCTGCTATTTTTGAAAAATCGTGAAAATATTTTAGAAGATTTTTTTTAAATTTTGAGGTCAGGCCTAAAAGGGTTAATGTATGTTTCGTAATAACAATCAAAGCAACTATAGTAACTAAAGTTTTCAAATCAATAGTGGGCTAAAAGTACAACATGTTTGCCTCTGAGATGTAGTGGAGTAGAGGTAAAAGTACTGCATATTGGAAATACTAAACTAAAATACTAAAAATACCTCCAAATTGTACTTAACCCATTTAGACCTGAATCCGATTCTAAAAATAAAGCTAAGGTTTTCTGAAAATTCTTATTAAAAACAATACAAAATAAAGTTTCTATATGAGACATACTGTAGCATCCGGCATGAAACGTATAACAAAGTATAGGTTAAACCAGATCTAAATGGTTTAATAAGTACAGTATATACTTGAGTAAATGTTCAGTTACATGTACTTTACACCACTGGCGCCTACCAAAGCACCTGGAGATGTTACTGAGAAGTTTAATGGTTGCTTTTTTTACTTTTATTTATTCAGAAGAAAGTTGTTGGAGCAAAGAATATATATATATATATATTTTTTCTGCAATGCCCTGCTTTCCACTCACACCTGGGAACTCCAGCAGTACAACAATGTTCCGACGTTAGCCACTATAAGCAGTTCCACCGGTGCCACTTAGGTTTAAATGCCTTGCTCAAGTGCAACGCAATAGCAATTATTATTGAAGGAAAAGGAGGGTTTCCCATCCACCTTCCCCCAGCCATTCTGTATAGGCCCGTCCAGGGATTCAAACTAATGACCTATCCTGACCACAAGGCTTTGCTGAGCCCTATAGGCTAGTGGTTCTCAAAGTGGGGTCCAGGGACCCCCAGTGGTCCTCTGGTGGGTTCCAGGGGGTCCCCAGTAAAATTAATCATAAAAAAGGGGGAACAAATGCAGATATACAAGCTCACAGCAAACTTTGGTACATCTGCTATTTTGGGAAGAAAGAAATATTGCACATGTACACAGTAAGCTGTACATCTAATATTCTTTTGTTGGAAAAACACATCTTCTCTGGCGCAAAAATATTTCCCGATGGGGGTCCGTGGTCAAATATATATATCAATTTGGGGGTCCTTGGCACAAAATAAGGTTTGGAAACCACTGCCTATAGGGCCTCCCTAGGCAACTGCTGCCTCATTGACCGAGTCTGACTGACTGAAGCAGCGCCAGCTATTACCACAGCCACCACTACACCTCTGTATTCACACTGTTTACCAAATCAGTTGGTAACTGGAATACTAAACTGGAAATAGAGTGTGTCATCTGACTCCTTTGGCTACGGTTTAAACATATTTTTCTTTTTGTTATTCAAGCTGCATTGAAAATTGCATAATGTTTGCACATCAATAATCTTGAGGCCACATATTTAATCATCGTGCATCTATACAAAACAAACTGTCAAAGCGTGCGAGAGGAGCGCGGACGCACGAGTGCACCGTGTCAATTGTGTCCAGTCAAGTCTGAAAAGTCTTATGAATTCCAATGAAAGACAATGAGGATGAAGTTCCATGATTAACAAGATTTAGACCTGAAATCAAACCTTGCACTCCTTAATGCAAACCATTGCAGGTTACATGTCACGATTTAAACATGGCAAAGAGAACACACAAATCATATACAGTACATTTATTTTGAATATTTCAAAATGCAAATGGCACCGCAATGGCTGGATCATTTAAATTTGCTATATTGTCTATTCGCCGTATACCCGCTAAAGACTGCCAGTATTCAGAGCACACAAATGACGTGCACAGGTGTCCTAGAATCGGAACATAATCATGATCCATACATGATTGGGATGCACCGATGTATCAGCCACATAGCGGTATTTAAGTCAGATGACTGTATTGTGTTTTTTGTGATGTAACTTGTTTTTCTTGCTTGATGTCTAATAAAATCAAATCAAATCGGTTGATATTTGCCATTATCGGTCAATATCTGTATCGGCAAATGAAGTTGACATTAGCCAATGGAAGTAGCCGGTATGTATCTGTTGTTGATAAGCATACACGTGCACTGTGCAGCACGCTCTGGCATGGGGTCAGATCAACATACAGTTGGGTGCCACCGATATTGTCCCTAAGGCCTGACCTCAACATTTAAAAAAATCCTTCTAAATCCTCCAGTTTTCTGAAATAAATATTTTCACGATTTTTCAAAAATAGCAGACCTACAAGCTCGTAGCGCGCCACTCGGTGGCGCGCTATGAGCTTGTAGATCTGCTATTTTTCAATAGCTAAATTATAACATAATGTTTAAAACACCAAAAGGGGTTCCCGCCCAAAATGGGTTAACTGTCCTTTTGCGCAGATCACGCAAACCTCAGCAAAAAGAAAAGGACAATATCGATGGCCTCCAACTGTATGGAATGAATTCTGTACTGGCCATATATGGAGTGTGTCTTGAGTGTATAATATACATGTTATTGTATATTATGTCATGGACTTCATGTATACTGCATATGGATGAAGAGACATGCTACTTTTAGAAACCGCTTTCAACATGGCTGAAAAGGACCGCGTGCGTGCGTGCGTGCGTGCGTGCGTGCGTGCGTGCGTGCGTGCGTGCGTGCGTGCGTTTTCTGTGGCTCAAGGTGTAAGAAGACCACTGCAGTGCATGTAGGTCATTCAACGTCCCAACGGAAATGCAGCCAGTTTTTAGGATTAGACTCCATGAATCATTATGACTATATTTAATTATAGTAAGAGGTGGCCCATGGATTATGTGCCCACGTAGACACTGGGTATTACTACAGTTCACATCCCCGACACTTGAGGGGTGTGTGTGTGTGTGTGTGTGTGTGTGTGTGTGTGTGTGTGTGTGTGTGTGTGTGGAGTCTCTCCACACAATGGGCCTTCATCTCTGAGATGTATCGTTTCTTTTACAGGAGTATTTCCTATTTTCTATACTTTTACTTCTATTCCACTACATCTCAGAGGCAAATATCGTATGTTTTACTCCATTACAGTTATTTGGCACTTTTAGTTACCACCGGTATTTAGTTTGTGGATTTAGATTACTGTTACAAAATATGCATTAAACAGTGTGTGTGTGCGTGTGCGTGTGCGTGTGCGTGTGTGTGTGTGTGTGTGTGTGTGTGTGTGTGTGTGTGTGTGTGTGTGCGTGCGTGCGTGCGTGAAGACATGAGAGGGGGGTCCCTTGAGCATACACTACCTACAGTTCAAACAGCTGCCGGTGTCAATAACAGTGTTTGTTGGAGACAGATTTGATGGTAGTTTTGCTGGATTTTTCAGGGTCCAAAACGAGCGGTGGAGGTAATGCATTATGAATTATGCATTTCACAACCCACTGTATGCATTCAACACACCGATTGATTCTGAGGCAGAGGTGGAAAAAACAGGGAAGAAGAAGCTTGACTTTGCATTTGTAATATATTCCTCTAAAGGAAGCATTTCCGATGCTCAGCCACATGAGTCCCTATAGTCCGGTGCACATCATAACCGACGGACATTCTGTGAACATATAATATCTGTGGGGAATAAGTGGAGAAAATAGGCAAACAGCCTGCGGAAATTGCAGCTACATAATACAAGCTAGAGCATTATTGGAAAAAGGTGCCGATATACTGCCTAAAATGTTGGCATTGTATGGCGGTCTGATACCATGTCATTTTACTAATTCATCAGATAGATAGATGACCAGACAGATAGATAGACGGACGGACGGACGGACGGACGGACGGACGGACGGACGGACGGACGGACGGACGGACGGACGGACGGACGGACAGACAGACAGACAGACAGACAGACAGACAGACAGACAGAGTATCGGCACTCGGCATCGACCAATTATCGGAATTGGGAAGAAAAAACGTTGTCAGTACATTTTTAATTCAAGATCGTAAAGCAACGTGCTGTGAGGTTTTAGAGCAGCTATTTTTTGCACAATTTAACGTACACCAAAGTATATACTTAAGAGTTACAGTGGTCAAAGTCTTCCAGACACTAGCAGACTACCAATCCAACGGATGGATGCATCAGGGGCAATATGAAAACCAATATCTGTTTCGTGGAGAGACGAGGCTGCTTTCATTAGTGACAGCTGATTCTTGTGGAATCTAATTAGTCATCCCATGAAAAATGACCGCCGTTCTATAATGCCTCATTACGTCTTGAGCAGAACAACTGGCGGGAATAAAGAATCCAATTCTTCTAATCTGAATGCGTGTGCTCCGCTCTGCAAAAGCCTGCACCCAATTGGAATAGAATACTTGATAAGGTATAGTTTCACCCAGCCAACAAGTACAATAGTCTCCAGGAGAACTCTTTTGTGATGAGGAACATTTACGACATCTAATCGTGTGTCTGTCTGTCTGTCTGTCTGTCTGTCTGTCTGTCTGTCTGTCTGTCTGTCTGTCTGTCTGTCTGTCTGTCTAGTCATCTATCTATCTGATGAATTAGTAAAATTACATGGTATCAGACCGCCATACAATGCCAACATTGTAGGCAGTATACACCTTTTTCCAATAATGCTCTAGTCTAGCTTGTATTATGTAGCTGCAATTTCCGCAGGCTGTTTGCCTATTTTCTCCACTTATTCTCCACAGATATTACATGTTCACAGAATGTCCGTCGGTTATGATGTGCACCGGACTATAGGGACTCATGTGGCTGAGCATCGGAAATGCTTCCTTTAGAGGAATATATTACAAATGCAAAGTCAAGCTTCTTCTTCCCTGTCTGTCTGTCTGTCTGTCTGTATGTCTGTCTGTCTGTCTGTACGGCTGTAATCCACGTAACTCGAGAAACATTTGCACCACGCGTCACAAATATGTTCTGACATCTGCATAGACTCCATATTTGGGCATGCCTGACAAATAACTCCATATATGGGCATAAAAAGGACACATTCATAATAACTGGGTGGGGCATGCATTTCCAACTTGCATCGTTCCAAGTAGGCCAGTGCCCAACGGGCACCGCTCTAGTTTAAGATAATTATGA
This sequence comes from Electrona antarctica, assembly GCF_951216825.1. Classification (NCBI taxonomy): domain Eukaryota; kingdom Metazoa; phylum Chordata; class Actinopteri; order Myctophiformes; family Myctophidae; genus Electrona; species Electrona antarctica. Next base: position 32,985,963 of record NC_136801.1, read on the forward strand.
CCTGTTGGGGATGCCCCCCTCCAAGTACAGTTTTAGACCGCGATGGAGAGGCGCCGTCCCAAGCGAACTTGAGCCAGGAGAGACACCGCGAGTTGCCGTGTCAAGCGTTGTGAAGTTTGCTTAGCCGACTCCGCCCCGTTGGAGTTGCGACCCGATATGGACAGAATAGTAAATCATGTTCTGGCGAGTTTGTTTGTTTTGTTCACCCGTTTCGACTGTTATCAAGACCGCAGTGATCACTTAGGGCCGATTCATACTCCTATTTTAGAGCCGAATAAAAGTCGGTTCGGCTCTCTAGAGCCTACAATGTGACGTCATTTGAGGTTCGGGGGGCGGGTACCGTCCTAAAGTCGGCTCTTCGGTGCTACTGAAAATTTCTGACGAGCCGAAATCATTTCGGCACTACAGCGCCGAAACAGCGGTAAAATAGGAGTATGAATCGGCCCTTAGGATCAGTACGATTGTTTTCGACGAGTATGGGCATTCTCTGCCGATTGATAAAACGAAAACCCGGAAAACGACAGGATTAAGGTTGGCGAACATGCGTTAATATTAGGACCGCGCTGCGACATGCTTGCGGTTATGTTTAGGGGAGGGTATGAGGAGGCGTGTCGTTTTTAGTAGGCAGTAGACCAAAACGACAAGGATTAAGGTTGGCGAACATGCGTTAATATTAGGACCACGCTGCGACATGCTTGCGGTTATGTTTAGGGGAGGGTATGAGGAGGCTTGTCATTTTCAGTTGGCTCCCAGCATGTCCAATAGACCCGAGTAGACCGATAAGATCGGTTAACGTGTCATCGACGCAAATCGCAGCCAGTAGGCTCCAGACTACATGCAGTAGGTTTGATCGGCTAGATAAGATCAGCTTAATAAGTAACCTACTGGGAATTATCGGTTGATTTTCGGTCGACGGCTCTAGAGTTAGGTTTCCCCCGACTGCCACTCAAAGTGGCTATACTGGCCAATCACAGCACGTCCTTGCACAAGTGCACTGGCCAATGACTGCGCATCCTTACTCAAACATGAAGGCGATTCAGCACTCGCGGATGGGAGCTTTTTCTTTGCGATCACGTGATTTCCTGGTCCCTGGTTTCAATGACAATGACACAGAAAAAGCACTCCTGCATATCCGAAAAACCTCATGGGAGGTGCAAGGTTATTAAGCTTTTTACTCTGCATCCTATAATAAATAATCGGCTCTTTGGCTATCAGTGTGTGCAGCCACTTTTTTGTCTTTTTAAGACTTAAACTCTTTAGATGTTTCTGCCGTGAGCTGGCACCACTACTAAGACTGGTGTGCGTTTAGCATCCTCATGCACAGGTGCAAGGTTAGAGGCATAGACTTCAGAAAAGGGGAATAGACCTTCCAAGGAAGGGACTGCACACTCCATTAGAACACAAATTCAAGGCTTCATGGGGTGTTTAATTTATAGAATATAAGCAATTATTTGGGGGTGAGAGAACCGGATAATGTTAAGGTGGGTTATCAACAGAAACTTAGCCTAACAAAAGGGAAATCGGGCAATTATTCAAAGCAAGATTATGTATCTATTTTGTACCGAAAATGAAATAAGTCTTATAAATTGTTAAGCAAGCCCTGTAAAAAAGAAAAGAAAAAGCTTGCGTGGACGCGTATTCGCTGCATATGCAGGCTGCATTTCTCCTCTTTGATTCCCTGCATCATCATCAGATGAAGGCTTTCCTAGTGGCCCCCAGAGGGGTCTCCGGGATGCCCACCCCCATCCTCCTAACACACCGCACACGCACGCACACACACACACACGCGCACGCACGCAGCTCCCTGGGCATACTGAGATTATGATGTCCTCCCTGTCAGCTTGCATCACCCTCCTCTCCAGCTTACACATGCTCTCAAGCACTCCCCAGCTGCGTCGGTTCTTGTCCGCGACACCAGGGGAGCAGTGCGAGGAGGAGGACTGACCTTTGTGGTGGTTTTTCATCGTGCTAGCGCTCCGAGACGCTAACCCGCTACGAAAAGGGAAAGATCTGATGGAATACTAATGAGGCGTCTTGCATGGCAACATGCTCCGTTAACCCCAGTGTAATCATCTGTGGGACTGTTGCCCGCACGATGCCCACAATATACAGTACGTACACGCTTTTACTCAAGCGCTCAAGTAGCCAGACTTTTAACAGATTATTTCTACATTGCAGCTATAGTATTGCTACTTTTACAAGTACAAATATTCCACCACTGGAATCGTGGCCATGGCTTGCTAGAGTTCTATGCCACTGATTTGTATCCGAGGGGGAAACATGAAGTACAATTGCAATTTGATTGCAGTTACTGTACGTCGTACAGTATATTGCCTCGTTGACACGACACTGAACTGACGGCAACACTTGACATCAGTTTTAATGGACCATACCGCTGGTCTGTACAGTATGTGGCACTTGTGTTATTCTTCACATTACTGCATAGCCATGTGCCAATTAAAGCACACTCCTGTGACTGAACAAACAACTCTGTTTGCAACGATCACTATCGCAATATAATGCTTTAACCTTAAACTAACAAAAAATAGTTTTCGGTTTTAACCCAAACAATATATCACTCACCCTAAAGGTACTGTATTCAAGTGATGGACCTATAATGAAACATCGGACAGCAACCTAAACGGGCATTTATTTCGTTCACCTATAGCTCTCTCTCTCTCTCTCTCTCTCTCTCTCCTTTCTCTCTCTCCTTCCTCTCTCTCCTCTCTCTCTCTCCTCTCTCTCTCTCTATATTGGAAGAACCCCCCCCACCCCTCCCCCCTTGTGAGTTTAAGCGAGGGGGGAGTGCTCGGGCTAATGCTGCCTGAATGCTGACTCAATTATAAGCAGAATAAGTCCAGCCCATTAATTGGATGGTTAGTCAGGCTGCCAATTTCGGAGACGTCTCTATAAATAAAGTGCGCTCGCTGCTGCTGCGGCACAAGGGTATTGTCTGTTGTGTATACGCCTCGGTCTTTACATCAGGTCTTCTCAAAGTGGGTGCCTTGACGCAAGTCCACGGGTGCCTCAGAAACCTTTGATAGTACAGAGGGTATCACTCTGTGAAAAGAGGAGTTTAACGGGCAATTATGGGCACTGTATTTTGCCAGTAAACCTCAAGTTTAGCGGACATATACAGTTAAGTTACGGTAATATACAGGTGTGATGGTACAATTCGGGAGTTTACCGGAGTTTGTTGGGAAATTTAACGGGAGTTATCTGTAATATACACATCCGTATTCCATGCTTTTTGCGCAGTGTATGCGCATGCATAAAGTGAGTGGCAAATCAAGTGGCAAAGTGAGTGGCAAAGTGAGTTTAAAGGGCCACTTCACCCCTTTTGCAACAAGAGCTTTTTGGTTTAATGTTTTTTTTAATGCTGTTTAGGACACAACAAACTCTTTCCTGGGGGTTCAGATATTTTAGTCATGATGCCATGTTCCTGACCAAAAACCTGAAAATGTGGTTTCACTTCTTTCCTGAACTACAAAGTCACACCTCCATGCAGCCTCCCCCCTCTACACAAGGCGGGGATGTGCACTAAAGCATTATGGGCATTGTAGGAATTCAGAAATCCAGTCAAACCCTAGTCAACTCAAACACATACTTCATAATTGTTCTGGCCATAGGGTGCAAATTTCTAATTGCGCTACTGTTATCTACTACAAACACTATTAACATCGAGTGACTGCAGTTTCTTCCAGCGGTGATATGTCCCTTTTTCCCTTTCAGTAGGCCGACAGGAAAATGGGGAGAGAGATGGCAGTAAAGGCCGTCAGGATCGGGAATCGAGCCCGCGGCACACTGCCAGACTGGATTACCAGCCAAGGTGCCTGGACCGCTGAGCCACGGCCCAGGCCATGAAATGTCCCTTTAATGTCGTTTAAGGTTGTTTAATGCATGTCAGATAGGACTTTTCTCTTTGGATGCTGTCAAGGCTAGAAAGTTGTTGTTTTTTTGTTTTTCTTGCCACTCAGTGTTCCCTTTTTCAGCCTACAGTACACCAAGTTTATTCAGCAAAATAATAACCAAAAGTAAACCAATATATAAATTAACAGTTTGACTGCGTAATTAATTAATTGCAATGCCCCGCTAACCCTAACTGCCTAGATTTCACTAACCTTTGAAGAACCACCACGTCGACATCATCGTTCCTTTTCATGAAAATCCACTTTAAAATGGTGTAATCGCTTGTCGTGTTGAAAAATTATCCAAAGGGGCGATCAACAACACAGACTTCAAACGTATTAAAAACGCGAATTAAACAATGAAAACGTAACTCGTGTAACTCGTTATTGTTCTACAATCAATTCACTCGTGTAACTCGTGAATTTACCATTTATTTACCAAGCCAAAACGCCTGCAACCCACAACTACCAATACATGTAAGCGACTTTACAGAAAAAAACAAGCCCAAAGTTGCTCATAATTTAATAAACAGACACTGACTGTGACATGTGGCTCTTAGGCCCTCTCCCGTGGCTCCCAGTTGCTACGGCAAAGAAGTATGAAAAGGAATAAGAGGTTTTCTTTTTCTTTTCCTTCACATTTTAATCATAATTTAATATTGTAGTAGGCATAAAGCTATTCTTTCACTTTGATATTGCACAAAGAAAAATAAGAATGTAATGAAGGAAAATGAAGAATGGATTAATGCTAAGACATCTTTGTTTGTTTTCACCACCAATGCTGCTGGCTTACTGGTATATTTGATTTGCTTTTGAGAAATTAGCAAACAATACGACGTAATATTGAAAGACCATAAAAATCACAAAAAAGGCAAGGTTTTCTTTATTAAAGCAAACATATTTTGTGGCTCCAAATGGAATTGTAATCATTTTTTGGTCCAAAAGTGGCTCTTTTGATAATAAAGGTTGCCTACCCCTGGCCCAGACAGTAGCAGCGGCTCTACAGTAGTTGGATATAGTTACTTGCCCCAGCCTCGACCTCCTACAGGCGTATTACTTATGCCTGACACCCTTTCCAGGGTATAGGCCGTCGACAAGGGACCTCCAGAGTTCTCGGTCACTGGCATTCTTTTCTATCTGCGACCAGGTGCATCCCAGCCTCTTGGTGTCTGCCTGGAGATCCCTCCGCCAGGTGTTTTTGGGCCTGCCTCTGTTGCAAAGGCTCAACTTATGTATCTTAGATAGACTTTATGTAAACTTAGATAGCAGTTTATGTAGACTTATAGCATTTTATGTAAACATAGCACTATATAGTATATAGTATATAGATATTCCACTGTTACGTTCTTAGCTTACGTATGATTCATGTGATAACTACTTTGTATGTATATGATGTATTGCCATGCTTTTTTGTTCTTGCTTAATGTAAGTCTGCTAAATGCATCAGCAGTCGCTGGCAAAAAGGCTTTTGGGAAAAGAGATATATCAACATCCAAAATATAAAGTGAACAAAACCACATTTGTACAATGACAGCTAAATTATCTTTGAAAGAACCACACATTGCTCCGACGTGCCTGCTTTGCTTATACAAATTAAAAATTGCACATTTCAACGCTCGTTGCTCGCAAATATTTAGTCACATAGCCGGCTATAGAGAATGTTAATCACATCATGTTTACCAGCAAGTGTTTGTTAAGTGGATGAGCCGTGCCGCAGCGTCGCTGCTTGTTTAAATATGCACGTCACCAATTTGAGCGTGGAAGCTTTGTGTGCAGTCTGAGTAGTAGGCTCTTTAAGCCATTAAGACCGGGACAGCATCCGTGTCACTTTAGATGATTTTAACCACTTTAACCGCTATTTTACACTTTGTAAGATCAGACAGATCATAGCGTGGCACTGAGTGCAGCGCTATGAGCTTGTAGATCTGCAATTTTTGAAAAATCTGGGGAAAACGGCGTGCAAATCTTTGAAAATACGGTTTTAAAGTGAACATTCTTAACTCAAATTTCTTGCTTCTGGGGGTCCCTGGAACAAAACATTTTAAGATGGGGGGCCCGCGACCAAATACATATAGTTTTGGGGGTTCTTTGACACAAAGGAGTTAGAGCACGGATTGGAAACATTAGTTGGAAAAATTTAAAAGTTATTCAGAAAACCGGTAGGATTTAGTAGACATTTTTTGTAGAATCGGCCTCAAGTCTCAATGGGTTAAATATAGGCTTCTCCGGCTGGCTTGATGTGAGCTGCGGCTGATTCCAGGCCAGCACACTTACCCGAGGCATAGAGCCAAGGCATAATGAGACATGTGGTTGTGAAATCCACAATCTGACAGAATGCATTAAAGGGAAGCAGAATGCCGAAAGTGCACCCGGGCCAAAGTCATGATTTCTGTATTCTTATACAAACTATATCACATTTCTGTCAATCTAGCAACACATTTATGCAGTTATGGTTGCATTATTCACTCACATATTCCTACAGTTTGTATGTAATTTACAATGTAGGCATTTAGCAGATGCTCTCAAATCCAGGTAAATATGAGGTATACATCAAACGCATAGAAATAGTAATCTAGGATCATAGGTAGACCAATGTCTAAGTATAATATCAAAAAATAATCTGTACATTGAAACTGTACACTATAGGATGCCAGGTCTACAAATGAACCTGGCTAGTCTGCATATAACGTGCTAATCTAAATTACATATTTAGCCTTTACAGAAGCCTGAAAGGTCGTCAAGGCTAAGTGCTACGGGCTGTATGCCTACTGTATGTTAATTGGCCTGTAGCTTTATCAGTGTGTGTGTGTGTGTGTGTGTGTGCTCGCGTGCGTGCGTGCGTGCGTGCGTGCGTGCATGCGTGCGTGCGTGCGCGTGCGTGCGTGCGTGCGTGCGTGCGTGCGTTTTAGGTTGCGCAACAGTGACACTTGGTGATAAAAAAAACTGTATTTCCGTGCTCAGACATACAGACACAGAGACAGACATACATACATACATTGCTGCGTATAGGAGTGGCTAGCACCACTCAAAAACTGTACAATATATAGAGATAAGAGGTCTCTCTGCCCAACAGCGACAATATGGTTGCCACATGCAGAGTTGACTTCTAGAAAGGTCGGGTGAATGGCATAATATGGAAAGGTTGAGTGTTAATAGTCTGGAGTTTGTCCTCTGCATTGAACCCATCCCAACTATTCGGAGCAGTTGGCAGCTATTGAACAGCGCCCATGGGGAGCATAGTTAAGTGTCTTACTCAAGGACACCGGTATAGGAGCTGGGATCGACCCATCGAGCGATCTCAATGTCACTCAAAACTAAGCTTCAGACATCCCAAAACAAACTGACGCGACTACTTATTCTCAGCCTTACTTCCACCTAATTTCAACACATTTTGCTAGTTTGGGATGGCTCAGGGTAGAAGACATGTCTCCCTTGTACATACTGCATAGTGTTTTGTATTTGTTGATGACATGTATTATTGTGATAATTAGTGTGGCTACAGTAGGCAACCAGACTATGGTTATTAAAGATGGAGTCAGTGATGCAAATGGCCTGCATCCTGCATCCTTAGACTCACTAAATTGAGAAAGGATGCAATCCTTTTAAAATGTCGTTTTTATGTGGACACACCGACCAGTTCATTAAGTATGCCTGGTTTGCCTGGTGGGTGGTGATGGGCGGTGATCCACCTGAACTGAAGTCGCACCCACAGCTGTTGTTGTATGACAAAGGGGGAGGGGTTAGGGGAGGGGATGATATTGTGATGTCACTATATCACCGTTTTTCTTTTCATTGGGACATTTGACTGTCAAGGTTTCAGCCTCCAGGAAGAAACCCTAAATACAAAGGGAAGACATCATTGCACATAACAACCACACCATGGGGTCTAATGGCGTACTGTCACCTCATAAACACATGGAAAACTGGGGGAAAAAATTCTTCAAGTAAGCCTTGACAAACCATGAAGCCCCCGACTTTATTTATTCCGTATACACTTTATCTGGTTATGCGCGTGACATCATCATCAAACCCGGAAGTTATGCGGGAACGTCTACTGAGTGGCAAAAAAAATGACTTTCTGGCCTTGACAGCCCATGCATCCAAATTGTATTTTTTTGCATTACATCCAAGTTGTATTTGATTGCATTAAACAACGTTAAACGACATTAAACTGACTTTGTCACTCACTTTGCCACTCGATTTGCCACTCGATTTGCCATTCACTTGCATGTGCATACCCTCTATTGACAGAACGTGATAGAAGCTAGCGCGTCGCTCACACTAAGGAGCCGTGACGCGGTCAGGGTGACCTACCGCAACGTCACAGCACCGTGCCCTTGTGAGGAGGCCACACACACACACACACACACACACACACACACACATGCTTGCACACACACACACGCACAAGCACTCAGACGTGTGACAGCTAGGATCTGAGAGAACAAACAAGGTGACAACTCCTCAAGCACCGAGACCACACACACACGCGCACATGCACACGCACCCACACACACAGACACAGACACAGAGACACACACACTCATCTATACCTCTGAGAATTAGCGGATACGATTTCTTTGCCAGATTTCTGAAAGGGCCAGGCTGAGTATAGACATTCAGTTCACATGTAAAGATGTGTCACAAAAGACCCTTTGTAGAATATTCGTCGTATAAAAGGGCCACCGCTGTTAAAAGGAACCCTGGGTGATAAGACTAGAGTCTCTAGGTGATAAGACGACGTCGTGCATATGAAGAGACGAGTTGAATTCATAACGTTTCCATCTACATTTTACCCCGTTCATGGGGGACATTTTATAGTGGGGGACATTTTATAGTGCCTTATTTGCCTTTTTAGATTAGGGTTTGAGTCGTTTGGCCGAGCGCAGCGCAGACAGAGACATTGCTGCTATACATGGTGGTAAAACGACCTAAAAAGAGGAAGGACAGAGAGTGAGAACCGCAAGCACTACAGACGAAAGATGTGCTCCTCAGGCTCCTGGCTGGTAGCCTACTACTGGTCAACCCTCAGGCTCCTGGCTGGTAGCCTACTACTGGTCAACCTGCAGGCAGCCTCAGGCTCCTGGCTGGTAGCCTACTACTGGTCAACCCGCAGGCAGCCTCAGGCTCCTGGCTGGTAGCCTACTACTGGTCAACCCGCAGGCAGCCTCAGGCTCCTGGCTGGTAGCCTATACTACTGGTCAACCCGCAGGCAGCCTCAGGCTCCTGGCTGGTAGCCTACTACTGGTCAACCTGCAGGCAGCCTCAGGCTCCTGGCTGGTAGCCTACTACTGGTCAACCCGCAGGCAGCCTCAGGCTCCTGGCTGGTAGCCTACTACTGGTCAACCTGCAGGCAGCCTCAGGCTCCTGGCTGGTAGCCTACTACTGGTCAACCCGCAGGCAGCCTCAGGCTCCTGGCTGGTAGCCTACTACTGGTCAACCCGCAGGCAGCCTCAGGCTCCTGGCTGGTAGCCTACTACTGGTCAACCCGCAGGCAGCCTCAGGCTCCTGGCTGGTAGCCTACTACTGGTCAACCCGCAGGCAGCCGGTACATGTCTTCCTGGTTCTCACTCGCTGTCCAGTGTCCACCACCCACCAGCAGCACCAAGCTCAGCCTGGTCCTAGTCCACCACCATCCATGCAGCAGCAATTAACCCATTTTGACCTGAGATCAGATTCTAAAAATGTCTTCTACATCCTGACAGTTTTCTGAAAAAGCTATGTTTCTATGTCAGTCGTTCTTTGATTTTTCAAAAATAGCAGACCTACAAGCTCGTAGCGCGCCACTCGGTGGCGCGCTATGAGCTTGTAGATCTGCTATTTTTCAATAGCTAAAGCATAACATAATGCTTACACCAAAAGGGGTTCCCGCTCAAAATGGGTTAAACTCTGTCTGCGCTCGGCCCAAACCACTCAAACGCTAATCTAAAGGCTGAACAGACAGACACGCTATCGCTGTGCTATTTGTTGACGACAAGTCAACGAGACGGGTGACGTCATACATGCGCCAGACACTGTAAAATGGCGCCCCCCTTAGGATAAAAATATTAGCTATTTTAAAAAGCGTAGAAGACGTTGCATGTGTTTTAGATTTAAAATTGTAGTTATAGGAGGGCAAGTATAAGGTTTAAAGCCATATAAGTCTTATCACCCAGGGTTCCTTCAAGGGTTTTTTCAGGTCTATTAGGACCCCCTTAGCTGAGAAAGAGATGAAGCAGGGAGGGACTGTGTTGCAGATTAAACGTTACATATTCTACAAATGTCTTCTAAATCGGTAGTTCTCACACTTCTCAAGATTTAAGATAAAATGTTCAAAAATAGATGTGTACAAGCTCTGACGAGCGTAAAGTGCCTCACAAAGTGAGGCACTTTGCGCTCGTCTCTCTATAATCTCGCGTGGCCAGACAGTTGCCTCCCACAATGTATCATACAGTCTGGAGCACAGAAGCTCTTTTGATGATTAAGCAATAAAGTGGATGTGAATAAGCCTCCTCACTTCCGTTTCGTCAGTCTCGCAAATGTATTGGCAGAAATGGAAATATGGAGATATTTTAAAATAGGATATTTTCGTAAACAAAAATGACAAACAGATGACTCGGATTTCAGGAGGTGTAGTTCCAGACTCTACGGCATTCAGAGATTGTGGAATAGTTGTCTTGCTATGCGATAGGCCTATTATACTCTTCAACACACAACAGCTCCGACGAAAATAGCCGATCTACAGTATATATCTCCTTTTTCTTTAAGGGATGCTAGAGTTCAAGTGGTTAACGTGAAGAAAAGAGAGAGAAAAAGATGCAGCCCCCTTCCCCCCCCCCCCCCCCCCCCCCCTCCCACACACACACTATATTAAGGCTGAGGACCCACTAAGGCTCCGCCTCTTGAAGATCGATGGTCTATTTATAAAAACAATCAAAGTGAAACAACTATGTGAAACTAATTGCCTATGGCATATTGCATATCTGTTAGCAAGGTTGCAGATTCTCTCAATCTCTCGTGTATGGGTGCTTATACTGTATGGCTCAATGTATTATAAATAAGCAGTCTATCTCAATCCTTTAAATTGAAATCAATTAGAAAGAGGTGTTTGCCAGAGGAAATCAAACATCTCAACTCAAACAGTACTCAAACATCCTGATTTTCGGTGTCGGAACTAAGGTGTTGACTAAAGGGATATTACAGTACATCCCATAGCTGCTGGTTAAACACTATGGAAGGATAAAACATGGCAGGGTGAGGGTGCATAACACCGAACGTACTGTATTCACAAGTAGGTTCCCAAACCTTTCAGTTTAATCGGTAGCATAATCGGAATCGGCCATATAAATGCCATAATGGTGTCGGATCGGTCTCAAAATAATCCCGATTATTTAATCGGTTTTCACCAGCAAAAAAAAAATGTAATAAAAAATGCATGAATGAGTTCAGTATAAATCAAAAGTTTCTAGTGCTAGTGCAGGAACCAAAATCTCAAAATATGTTGACTATATACCCCTAGAACAAAACGGGCCATTTTTTTTTCATATATTTAGGATGATCCCTTCATGAAATGGATTGTCCCAAGTTTTACTTCTACTGCAAAAGTCATGAAATTGATCCATGAAGTGACTCACCACTATCATTCGGCAATAAATAAAAAATTCTCTACCTGCTGTTTGTTTTTACGTCATACTTTTTACATCATACTTCTCTTGTGAATCAGCAGCCTTTTATTTAAGGCCTTAAATAGGCGGAAATAGCTAAAAGTTTACTTTTCTGAGCAATATCTGTCCGTCCGTCCCTCCGTCCGTATGTGTGTAATCCACGCAGCTCGAGAACCGTTGACCCCACCGACTTCAAATTCGACACACACGTTCTGGTGGACGGTGTCGAGTCAGTCGGACCCACGGTTGTCCAGAACCGCCCCAAAAGGGCCTCTGCCTGGCTCTGGACAGGGCCCCTGCCCAGGGTCCATATATGGAGCTGGCCTGTTCTGACATCATGCTGACGTCTGCATAGACTCCATATTTGGGCATGCCTGACAAATAACTCCATATATGGGCATAAAAGGGACAAAGGGTAATATCTGGGTGGGGCATGCATTTCCATCTTGCATCGTTCCAAATAGGCCAGGCTGACGAGGTGAAGTTTTTGCATGTTTGTATGAATGAAAGGTTTTTTGAGCACCCATCCATTAGCTCTTTTTGAAATGGATGAAGATAGAGAAGAAAAAACGAAAACATATGAGCTAATGTATGCATTGAGCTTTTTCTTTGGTGTGAATGGACAACATCCACTCAAGACCCACAAATAATACAAGTTATTTTGCTAAAAATGGATGGTTTGTGATAGTGGAACTGACACAGAACTTTATGTTGATGTGCCACTGACGCAAGTGGCATCAACTATCCCTAAACGTAGTCCTAACATATAACCTCAGTAAAACCGAGAACACAGCTAGAAGAATTGAAAAATGCAGGCCAGACGTTTTTCCTTTGCCTGTAGGGAGTGTGCATACAACGTTTTACGCAGATTGGTGGGTTTGGAAGCCAATGAAAATCTATTATGTCTAGTCTAGGCTAGTATGAAAAATCTGAAAGACCAGTTTTGTTTAATGGCTATAAAGAGACTGTGCACCTGTTCGCGTGAATGTTTGGACCACATCTGTAAGAGTACTGTCAAAAAAGTTATTGTGCAAGAAGCGTCCTCCCGGTGGCGCTATAACAGGCCCATGTGAAAGATTTGGGAGAGAGGTTCAGCTCTGGCATCCAGGGAGTGTGTGAGCAGAGTTTGGCTGGAGATTAGTTGTTCACAGACGGACACACGGACGGACGGACGGAAGAACGGAGTGCAAAAAATACTCTCCCCCAAAGTCCCCATGCCTTCGGCTGGTGGAGACAATTACCAGTGGGGGCGAGCGATCTGCGGAAGAAATGGGGATTTGTTTTGGGCGGAGCATTCCGGTTACCAATGCATCCCCCTGAATCTGGGCCAATTCTCTGACAGACAGGGAACTGCATGACCACTTACAGCACAATAGAAAGCAATAGAAATCCTAGAATGTGTGCTGTGTTTACACTTGTGTTCCCAGTCCCACTGCGAGAGGAAGGGATGCAGCAGGAAGTGGAGCTGATTCTAAGCTTCAATTTATTTTGAACTATATCTGCAAAAACTTGGCTTTGAAAAGTTCCCTTGAGAAGTTTCAAAAGGATCATCTTTGATGTACAGTCAAACACCTGCGCATGTTTGGATATGTACTAGCCTATGTTCATGTCCTAGATATTTATTATATCGGTTCAGATCGTGTAGATTGTGTATATGGTGTATTTTGCCCTGCTACTAAAATAAAAATCACACCCGTGTGAACTGAGTGGTGTAAGGTCTTATATAGACTGATCAGCTGTGGTCTGACGTAATGTCTGACGTAATGAAATCACACCCGTGTGAACTGGGTGACCATAGCAACCATGCTAATTTTTTGGTACGAACAGACAGACAGACACGTAAACTAACAAAGCCAGTTGTAGGAGTGGTTTACACCACTCAAAAATAGGACTGAGGATTTTTTGTATTTATTCATAGGTACTTTAAGGTGTATTATGGATGTTGTATTTGCTGGTCCAAAATGTAACATTGACGATGTGGTATTGAAGTGTAATTTTATTTCTGCCTCTTGGCCAGTTCCCACTTGTAAAAGAGACGCAGTCTCAATGTGTTTTTACTGGTTAAATAAAGGTTAAAAAAAACATTCTGCAGATGAAAAACAGATCAGATCCGTGCAGGGATCATTTCAAAACGGAGCCAAGTTTCAGGATAAAGTCGACTTTGATGCCAACAGCTAAAACCTCCAACTTGGCACCATGAAAGGTATTGGGTGAAAAGTTGTAATCGACCGATATCTGTCTATTGAGAATGAGCTATTGCAACATATATGATATGATAAAAAGAAATGTGAAGATACTGTAATATAATCAATGCAGCCTTGTGATTTATAATCCCAAAGAAGCACAGTAGCAGCATTAGGTAGAGGTAGATTAAGGTGAACCTGACACAAGTTATTGAGTTCAAAATGTCAAAATTGTAGTCTCGTTACTCTCGTAGCGAGTGTGTTTTGGGGCGAGCTTTCTGGCTGCCCTCTACAGTGGCTATACTATACGCAGTGGTGGAAAAAGTAGTACTCAAATGTTTTACTTAAGTAAAAGTAGCAACACTGTAATGTAGAAATACACTGTTAGGCCTGACTCACACGGTCGCAACAGATTGATGTATGCTTGTTGTATACAAAGGGTGTGACACATCTTGCCCCAATGCATTTCCAATGGGAGTCACATGGTTTGACACAACATTTGTGTTGTATGAGGGGGAGGGGGGCAGTCGAAACACAGCCGAAAGCCATACTACAGCTTGTAGTCTACAAACCATGTGCCTTCCATTGGAAATGCATTGGGGTGGCCATGACACTCACAACATTCATACAACAAGCATGCATCAATGTTGTATGCTAGATCGAAAGGTGTGAGTGAGGCCTTACAAGTAAAATTACGGAATTCAAAATGTAGCCTATAGTACTTGAGTAAAAGTACAAAAGTGTAGGCATCAAAATGTACTTAAAGTGCCAACAGTAGAAAGAACTCACTACGCGGAGTGCCCCATTTAAAAAAAATCAAATGTACACAAATATGTTGATCTACAAGCTCACAATGCGTCGCATTGCGACGCGGTGTGAGCTTGTAGATCGGCTATTTTCACATGGCCAAAATGTATAGGACTGAAGGTGTGTGATTTGTAATAATAACAAAAACTAAAGTAACTAAAGTTTTCAAATAAATGTAGTGGAGTAAAAGTAAAATGTCTTACTCTGAAAAGTATAGTGGAGTAGAAGTCAAAGTATTGGAAATTGGAAATACTCAAGTAAAGTACAAATACCTCATAAGTGTACTTAAGTACTAGCCTCGGCAGCATTCCTTTTCGGGTGTATGATCCGTCGGGAGCGGATGACATCGTTGCGTCATGTTGTAGTCATTGTTTTGTAGTCATCAGGCAGGAAGAATCATCCGTAACTTCCTTTCCCTCAAACCGGAAGAATAACAATAAAAGCTCTTGTAGCCTGCAGCTTTTATTGAGAAAAATCGGTTTGAGGGAAAAGGAAGTTCCAGATAGCGATATCATCCGCTCCAGACCGGCTCACACGGCAATTTTGTAACACAGACCAGGCTTTCCTCCGAGGTGGAAAGCCTGGTGACGCAAGGTTACTTAAGTACAGTACTTAAATACTGTAAATGTGCTTAGTTACTTTCCATCACTACCCATTATTTTATTCAGCGTTTGGATATGATTTTGTCCACAATTCCATGCTGTATGATGTTGGTATACCATAGGAGAGATAACACTTATTCTACATGCTCTAGTTGTGTAGACTTCTTGTAAATTAATTAATGCAGATGTTTGACAATAATTTAACTCTTGAGAGCATAAAATGAAACCAAATGGATCCGTATGGGTCCATTTTACGCTAGTGGAGAAGAGATCCAGTTAAACTAAAACACAAGTTATTTCATGTTTGGTTGTGCTTGGGTGTGGCACTCTGAAAATAGCAGATCTGCAAGCTCACAACATGTCGCAGCGTGACGCTTTGTGAGCTTGTAGATCATCTATTTTCAGCATGCAACCAAGTGTAAAATCAGCCATTATGATACCATCAAGGCCAACCAAAATGCATTTTTGTCAACAAAATCAACTGCGGATTTAGCAGACTAAAATCTTGTGATGTTTAGTCGAATAAAACGAGACTGAAACTAAAACTTTTGAGATAAAAAGTGACTAAAACTAAATGACTAAAAATAAATCAACATGTGCTTGTCAAAAGTCTGCAAGTCTCCAATACCAAGTTCATCTGGGAAAGGCCTTTTCTGTCCCTAACACCACAAATAAACGTGTGGCAGCGGCACTCCAAAATAGAAGATGCAAGACGTCTGGCTCAGATGCAATTCATCATGTTTATTTGAGAACGCTGACACGTTTCGGCAGGAGCCTTCTTCAGAGCAGACTGCCGAAACGCGTCAGAGTTCTCAAATAAACATGAGAAATTGCATCTGAGCCAGTCTTGCATGTTTTATTTTGAAATACCGCTTTTTCCATTTAGTTTGTTTCATGAGTAAAGTTATTGTCAAAGCTGAGCACCCACTGCCTCAACCAAGGGCAGTTTCCACAAGAGGAGGCGTACCTGTTTTTCTTTCTTTAAACCTGTGGCAGCGATTTGTTTTCATGCATCACATAATTATCTGGAACAAACTCCAAACAAACAACTACTTTTCTGCCACTCTTATTTCCTTTAAAACACAACAAAAGATCTTTCCGCTTGCCGCTGCCTTTATTGAGTAAATGTTTTCCCTCTTCTGCACTGTATCTGTTATTTCATTTTATTGTATAATTGTGTTTCCCTTGGTTGATGTTCTGTGTAAAGCAAATTGAATTTCCTTGTTGTTGAAATGTGCTCTACAAATAAAACTGCCTTGCCTTATGTTTTATTACTATGAAGATAGTGTGATGACAAAGTAGATACACTTCTATTTCAGATACTGTTTCATGATGAACAGTTTTATTGCTATTTTGTTTTGTCACACCTAAAGATGCAAAAGTATTTGCTGTCTCTAAACCATGGTTTCTCAAAGTGGGTGCCGTGGAGGGTTGATTTCGTCAACTAATACTATGACAAAAAATGTTCGTCTACTACACTACCTTTTTCACTGACGAAAACTAAATGGAAACTAAATGAAAACTAAGCTATGATGACTAAAACTAAGACTAAATATATTGACAATTTCATCAACAAATAAAAACTAAAATGGACTAGGAATGGACTAGTGGACAAGATATCTAGTATAAGTAATTTTACACTTGGTTCCATGCTGAAAATAGCCGATCTACAAGCTCACAATGTGTCACGCAGCGACGCGTTGTGAGCTTGCAGATCGGCTATTTTCAGCAACTGTAAAATCAGTCATTACGACGGTATCAAGGCCTGCCAAAATACATTTGAGTCGACTAAAATCTTATGATATTTAGAACACTAAAACATTCCAGGTGACTAAAATGTGACTAAAACTAAATAAACTATTCAAGAGACTATGACTAAAACTAAAATCAAAATTTGCTGTCAAAATCAACACTGGTGCCGTGGGTGGCATGGCATCCTAGGGTGCCGTGTGATGTTACTCCAGGGGTAGCCTCGGAAACCCAGACATTTTTATTTCCAGTGTAGCGAAAACATCACTCACTCTCTGCTGATTTCTGATCGTCTGCACCTTTGTGCACCTTGTGTATATGTGTGACACACACGCACACATATACACACACACACTCCTCTCTCTCTCTGTCGCTCTAATCAATTAGTCTCATGTCTAGCAGCTGCGCATAGTTTCTCCCGGCGGATCCTGCCGAGGGCTGCCTATGCCATAAGAATCACACCCGTGTGAACTGAGTGGTGCAACTTCCAGGCTACTCCAGGGGTGCCTCAGAATACTTCATATCATGTAACTTGGGATTAACCACTTGTCTTAGATCCTCTAGACTTAGCAAAACAGACCCGAGTTAATATGTTCTTGGTGGTTTTTTTGTGGTGCTACACTCGTACTGTACTGTACTGTACTGTACTGTACTGTACTGTACTGTACTGTACTGTACTGTACTGTACTGTACTGTACTGTACTGTACTGTAACACTTGGTGGTCAACAAACGCTATTTCCGTACTCAGACATACAGACGGTACTCGGACATAATACCGACACACATTGCTGTCTATAGGCGTGGCTAGCACCACTCAAAAAACATATAACCATTGCCTCCATGGTGTTTCCAGAAGCAAGAGGAGAAGATTGTATCACTCTGTGTGATTAATAATAATAATTATTAATAATTAATACATTATTTGATTCATTCAGTCTACACATGATATCTAAACATCATGAAATCCTCAGTGCAGAAATAGTATAACATAGTATAAAAGTTATTTTCAGTCTGTCCTATTGGACACACTTTTTTCTCGTGACGTACTCCATCTTTGGGGGAAAGATTTGCACAAATAGGCCTACCTATACCACATAATATGACAAAAGGTGCTGTAAATGGTAAATGGTGCATTTATATAGCGCCTTGGAAGGCGCTTTACATAGATTGTGCATCACATTCACCCATTCACGCACACATTCATACACTGATGGCGGCGGAAACCAGCACATCAGGAGCAATTAGGGGTTCAGAGTCTTGCTCAAGGACACTTCGACACTAACTCTGGGGGAGCCCAGGTTCGAACTGGCAACTTTGCGGTTACCATCCAGCCACTCTAGCCCTGAGCCACCGCCGTCCATGCTGTAAAGTAGCAATGTAATTCAGGCGTGTGCAGTGGATTAAAAAGTTGATCAACAGGGGTGCCCTCGGCCAAAATAATGAAGAAGTAAACAGCGGAGAGCCATGTGCAATCGTGCATCACGGTACAATGAATAGATTTGCACGCACGCACACATGCGCGTGCGCGCGCACACACACACACACACACACACACACACACACACACACACACACACACACACACACATACATACACACACGCGCGCACACACACGCGCGTGCGCGCGCGGGGGGGCCACATGTGTCCTTACCTTGCCGACGTAGAGCGGTTCATTGCCCGTGTACTCCTCCAGCACGAAGAACTGGTTCCACACCCAGCTGCGCTTCTGCCTGAGCAGCACCTCCGCCGCCGCCTCCTCCTCCTCCCCCCAGGGGCCCCTCGTCGGATCAGAGCGGGGGGAGGAGGAGGAGGAGGAGGAGGACCCACGGGACCCCCCCTGATGATCCCCCCCGCCGCCGGGGCTCTGCTGCAGCCCACGGCAGCTTACCCCTACCCCTCCTCTCTCCCGCAGGGCACACAGCAGCGCCAAGAGAGCCAGCGCTCTGTGCGCGGCTGAACAAAAGCGCATCATCGTCGTCGTCGTCTTCTGTCTGTCTGTTCTGTCTGTTGCCGGCTGCGGCCTCCTCCCCCCTCCCCCCCACCCCCCCGAACCACGTGCACTCCCCACACGCACGTACGACGTCCCACAAACGAGGAGGAAAAACAGAGGAGCTCTGAGTCCAGGAGACGAGACGAGGTGGAAAAAAAACGGATGGAGAATAAAATAGTCCTTAAGGGGGGTTGGGGGGGGGGGGGGGGATGAAGAGCAAAAAAACGAAGGACCCTGAAGATCGAAGAACGTGATTAAGGGGGTTGAAAAGGAGTATTATGAGGTGTTGCTGCTGCTGCTTCTTTGATCTTGATCCTAGAAGCAGACCCACCGTGGGGTATAATTCCCGGCACTTTGGAACCAGAGCGTTGACATTAAGGCGAGGCTCAGAGGGGTCAGCGTTGATAGAGGAGCCGGTGTCTTCGATATGGAGCCGGTGTAATTGGCACCTATCAGGAGAGAGAGCGAGAGAGAGAGACAGAGAGAGAAAGAGAAACACTGGTGTCAGCAAAATTGCCTCTCTGACCGCACGCGCGGTCACTTTAGACAGCGAGTAATGTGCCAGCTGATGCAATGATAATGACGTTTTTTTACCCCGTCGATATCCATGATAAAGGAATCGGGCCGAGAATGAATAGACGGTAAACATGGTAAATATATACCAACGTTAGTGTCCTACAGGGCCTATATACCTGCACACGCACACGCTCATCTAGACCATGTGGTTTTCAACCCCATTTCACATCAAGGCCCATTATTGAGGGGCGCTAGCCCCTCCTATATACAGGTTCAATGTTTGTGTTTAGGTCAATGTTTGTTTTAACCCATTTTGACCTGAGATCATGCAGATTCTAAAAATGTCTTCTACATCCCGACAGTTTTCTGAAAAAGCTATGTTTCTATGTCAGTCGTTCTTCGATTTTTCAAAAATAGCAGACCTACAAGCTCGTAGCGCGCCACTCGGTGGCGCGCTATGAGCTCCGCGGGGGTCCGCGATAGTCTGCGGGGGGGTCCGCACCTCCGCGGTAGTCTGTGTGGTCTGTGCGGTAGCATCATGATGCCATCATCCATGCATCTTTTGCATCAATATGATTATTTTGGAGGGTCCCCAGTTCAAATATGATTTTTTTGGGGGTCCCCAGTTCCAAATATGATTATTTTGGGGGGTCTCCAGCCAGTCCCAATATGATTATTTGGGGGGGGGGGGGGGGGGGGATCTTTTGGGGGGGTCACGGCCTGAAAAGGTTGAAAACCACTTATCTAGATTCTAATCAAGACCATAGATATTCAACTGGCGTACCAAATCGGGCCCTTGGGGACCTTTATCGTGGCCCCCAGGCTGGAACACATTCCATATTCCAATGTAAAGATAGAACTATAATTGGCTGATTGGTTATACGTTGAACAATAATGCCATAGGGAGGGATAACCTGCTTGTGAATGTTGTTTGCCTCAGTCATCAACCGACTTCTGATCGATGCAAAAACATTGATTCGGAAGATCATAGTTTTATTGCAAAACATGGCGTTCGTTAGTCTGTGAAAAGATGAAACTAAAAGCCTGCGGCCATTTGGGTCAGCTTGCCAACTTCCTGAAGTGCGCCAAGCACTTTAGATCCCCGTGTTTAACCCGTTGAGACCTGAGGCAAATTCTACAAATATCTTCTAAAACAGTTTTCTGTATAACATATGATTCTGTGTTTAACACCCCCCCCCAAAAAAATAAATAAATAAGTAATAATAAAAAAATACGTTTTTTATTTGGCTGCGGACCTCCATCTCAAAATGTATTTAGTTCCAGGGACACCCCCAGAAGCAGTTGAAAATGTTCAGCTTTAAAAACTCAAAGATTTGCTAACATCGTCCAACATTTTCAAAAATAGCAATCTACAGGCTCAAGCTACAAGCTATGGGCTTGTAGATCTGCCATTTTTGAATAGCCAAAGTATGAAATAATTATGGCTAAAATCGGAAATGATACAGATACTTTCCCGGTCTTAACGGTTTAACTTAAAGGAGCACTTCACTCATTCTCATTCCCATCTTCCCATAATTGGTCCTCATACTAATTACTAATTTATATAAGATGGCACGACTTCCGCCGATTAACTCTGCATCTCACTGGAGGGCCATAATTGAATAGAAGATGATGTATTGGCACATAAGTAATATGATAAAAAAAAAAAAAACGCCAACATGGATGAACAGAACAAACGCCCAAACGTGTTTCCATTATGGTCAATGGACCATTCTTTTATTTTGTATATGATACAATGAAATCAGGCAATTATTAACCAGCACAAACAACAAAACAGAAAATAAAAACAGACACTTAAACAATACAATACAACAATTACATCAAGGTTCAGGGAAAAAGCATTCATACAAATGTAGACTTATTTTATTTTTTCAGCGATAAGGATCTGAGGAGAATTTTGAATTCCAAAATTAAGTAGGAAAAGATAGCTAAAGCATTAGCACATTTTTGTTTTATGATTTTTTTTGCATGTTCAGACACAGACACTACCTGGAAAGTTGGCACACTCAAGCCATTGTTCCTGCATTTAACTCCTTCGTCTTTTGACGCCTTTACCTACTTGGGCTCTCGTTGCCGAGGTCGTCGTTTGACGCTAAAAAAGATATATATATTATATATATATATTGATTGATTGATTGCCATGCTTTGATTGATTATCTGCTAGCGGCTAGCCTGGGCAGCATTCCTTTTCGGGTTGATGATCCGGTCGGGAGCGGATGATATCATGTTGTAGTCATTGTTTTGTAGTCATCAGGCAGGAACCATCAATCTGGAACTCAAATCGATTTTTCTCAATAAAATATATATGCAGGCTACGAGAGCTTTTATTGTTATAAGGTTTAATGGAAAGGAAGTTCCGGATTGATGGTTCCTGCCTGATGACTATACCAAAACAATGACAACATGACGTAACAATATCATCCGCTCCAGACTAGGAGCAGGCAATTCAGGCAATTCAGAAAACACAGACCGCCTGGTGACGCGAGGTTAGCTAGCAGCTGTAACACTCCAGTTCCGGTTAAATGCACAAATCCGCTTGATTGGACTATATATATATATATGTGTTATAAAAGCAATTTGAGAACAGCTCACTGCGGGTCGCGGGTCGAAAAAAGGCTAGATCTACAAGCTCTCAAGGTTTTTCCCCCGACTTCACGGGTCGTGCATTGAAGCACGTCGGTTGTGATGAGACAGCAGTGTGCATTCTGGTGTGACTGTATTATTTAACTGGGTCCGGACTGGAGTGACAGATGTAAACATTGCAACATTAGTAACTTCTCCTCACCGGACGGTTGGATCCCAATGATGCTTGGGGAATGGGGCATACCATTACAAGGGGAGGAGGGGTTTCCACCGACGGCTGTTACTAGTTTGCTGGCCCAAATTGATTCGCATTTTGCTCACACTATATTTTGCTGTACAGATTGGTCATTGGGTTACATTTTGAAGAGTTGAATTTTCGATAAGGTTGAGTATTATAGCATAATAAAAATATTCAGCGATGGACTCATCCAATCCACGATTGACAATATATTTGTCCCATGGGCCATCGCCCAACCTTACTCACAACGCGTCACATCAATGCTTTTCAGGTTCACTCTGTTGCTCAGCTCATTTTTCCCTCTTTGCCAAAAAATAGCCAATCTATAGTACAAGCTTGTAGATCTGCTATTTTTTGTCTGACGTTCTCCTCAGAATAGGGAAAGGAAATCCCTTCCAATCACACAACTATGTGACTCTTTTTGATACAGACAAAGATAATAGAGCATGCACCTCCACCCCTTCCTGTATAAAGGTGCACACCCATTCCCTGTCACATTATTCCTGAAGAAGATCCTAAGGAATTGAAACGTTGATTCAAATAAACCAGTGGAGCTGAGTTTTCATACCAGTGTTGCGGACTCTATTTTTTCCTCTTTTTGATACAGAGACATGGCGGTAAGACTAACTGTTCAGGACCGGTGAAAAACTGTCAGACTCTTCACATACTAGAGCACGTCTGAAATAAATGTCAGAGCTGAAATCGACATGTAACTATGAAATAAATGCTTAAACATGTAGCTAGGTGTAATGTTAGAGACCACAGAACCTTTCAAGCCTGTTTTCTCAACTCGCTGTTTTCTGCAAGACATTACTCTATAAGCCATATCTCCAAAACTGGTGGGTCGAAGTCAAACTGAACAACCAATATGTCAATTTGAAGCTATTATTCCCTGCTTTCATCTACGAAATGAAAAAAAAAAAAGGAAATACAAAAGAAATCCAATGACTTACTGTGTGTCAAGTTTGGTCACATTTGTCTAGTAGTAACTCTGTGAACCACTGCCCGCGCCCCCCTGCTGAAGACCCCCTGATTTACAACACGATGAGACACACTAAAAGCATAAATCAGCAAGGCTTATTTTTCTGTCACGATGCCAATGCTTTCCTCCTCCAGCACTCTGACAAGCCTTCATGCTCCGGCCGCGTCCTAAGCGCGAGGTGCAGTGTGTGTGTGTGTGTGTGTGTGTGTGTGTGTGTGTGTGTGTGTGTGTGTGTGTGTGTGTGTGTGTGTCTTGCCGGCCAGAAAACATACGGCTTGGGGGACCATAGGTCAGGATAGACGCTGGGCCACATCTCACCATCCCACTGACAGCTCAGATTTATTTTTAATCTCCGTGATGAGGGCCTTGTCACACAGATCATGCGGCTCGTTACGAGTCTCGACTGGCAGCTGCGGGTCCTTGTGCAGCCATTACCTGGCCGCGCCCGCGCATGTCGCCGCTCTTATATACCAAGAAATGTGACCCATAATAACCTCTGAGAAGGTACTATAAGCCAAGAGGATAATTGGACACATGGCTGAATTCTAGCGAACTCTCCCGCTGTTTCGCTCAATGTGAAACTACTCCCTCTTACATATGTACAGTGCTTAGCCATTTATTTGTCTACACATGAGTAGTTTTCAACCTTTTTTTCATATCAAGGTCCATTATATGGACCTTGGTGGAGTTTTCTATATTGCAGGTGGAGTTTTCCATATTGCAGGTGGAGTTTTCTATATTGCAGTATTGATACTTTTTTACAAAAATGTTTGTATACTCTTTTCCACGGCCAGCCAGAGCCCTCCCACAGAGACACTCCACCATCAAAGTGCCAATGCGGTGCCTACATCTACCATCACAAATCATAAATCAATAATCCAATCCAGTGCACATATGAACCCCCATTTAGCACCTGCACTGTACGAAAGCATGGCAAGTTGGCAACTTGGGTCCACCAATAGAGGTTGTGCACGTCATCATCATATCATAAGTTATGGCCTTCTGAGTGGCAAAAAAACTATACTTGCTTTGACAGCCCATACATCCAAACAGAAAGGAGGTCCTATCTGATTGCATTAATCAATGTTAAACAACGTTAAAGTCACTTTATGCATGCACATATACCCTCTGTGGATGTATTTTGTCAGGAAGATGCAGCAAACATGACACACACACACACACACACACACACACACACACACACACACACACACACACACACACACACACACACACACACACACACACACACACACACACACACACACACACACACACACACACACACACACACACAGAAAAGAACTTAACAGAACAAAAACCTCACATACAGTATAACATATTTATTTATTTCCTTGACCTCCCATTCTCCCTCCTCTACAAAGTAGACTCGCACCAGGAAGATAATTGCCTCGACACTAAATGACCTCTTTCTTCCCACGCAAGGATCTATTCTACTTCTTACGTGACTTGTTTCTATGCACCCCAACCTTAGGGAAAGGAGAAAAAAGAAAAAAAGACGAAGAAAGTACTGTAATAATGGTCAACTTCAACTAATATCCTGTGAAACGTATTCAGCGTGGTTGGGGATAATGAGGCTGTCAAGGGCTGATAATTAACTAGTAATATATATATTAAAAAAAAGGCAGCATGATAATGTAACCTCACGGGTGTTTTCCAACACATGCTTGATTGGTGATAAAGCAAAGCCAAACGCATGAAAAATTAAACGCCATGACTGTGGATCCATGTTTTGCATACTGCTCAATAATGCATGTGTGTCTTACAGAGGATGCAACCCAAACTGGAAAAGGAAACACTCTATACCAGTGGTGCTCAACCAGTGGTCCGGGGACCACCAGTGCTCCAGGGTTCCAGGTGGTCCCCAGCTAAATGATGGGAGTCGTTGGTAACCAAATGAACCCTTATAGATCTTTAACCCATTTTGGGCGGGAACCCCTTTTGGTGTTAGCATTATGTTATGCTTTAGCTATTGAAAAATAGCTGATCTACAAGCTCATAGCGCGCCACCGAGTGGCGCGCTACAAGCTTGTAGGTCTGCTATTTTTGAAAATTCGAAGAACGACTGACATAGAAACATAGCTTTTTCAGAAAACTGTCAGGATGTAGAAGACATTTTTAGAATCTGATCTCAGGTCAAAATGGGTTAACTATTGAGAGCGTACAATGAAACCAAATGGACCCTTATGGACGAATTGGGTTTAATTATATGCTCTCAAATGTAAAAATTGACAAGAAGTCTACACAAATTAGAGAATGTCAACGATTGCCTCATTTGCCTGTTATCTCTCCTATGGTACCACATCGATACAACATCTTATACACAGATAAACAATTATTATTAAGCCTTGGGTCTGAGAGGCTATAGATCTCATAAAAAATAATGATGGTCCGTGGCTCAGATGCTGGATAAATAATGGACCTTGATATGAACCCCCCACGCGATCGCAGCAAACCAACACGCACAACACGACAAGACAAGCCACAACCAACAAACACTAGTCCCCATTGGACAAGCTTCCAACTGTGTTCAAACAACTATACAAATTCACAGAAGGAACCTAGTGCTGCAATGCAATTGTATTCCTCACCTCGTCTGATGTCTGATTTCCACCGCAGCTGGTGTGGCTTCAATCGGAGTCAAAGAGGGGCAACTATAAACATAAAGCAGTGGTTCCCAAACTTTTTTATGTCAAGGACCCCCAAATCTAACTATAAATGTGCCACGTCTCTGTCTGGGTGTGTGTGTCTGATGTGTGTGCGTGTGTGTACGGTTGTAATGCACGTAACTCGAGAACAGTTTGCCCCACCGACTTCAAATTCGACACATGCGTTCCACACCCCCACAGAGAGTGCGTTGCCCAGCCTCGAGTCTGTGGCATACACCGTTGTCCAGAACCACCACAAAAGGCTCTGGTCAGTTTCTGCCAGTGGGCCTAATGAGGCCAAGTCCTCTCACCTGCGCAATTTCCAGCCTCTGCCTCAGCCAATTGATTGCCATGGCAACCACACACCTGCCAATTGATTACTTAACCAGTCCACTTTTCACATTCAGTGAAAAGAGTTTGAACTCTTCAGGCACAGGCAGACCGACAGATACAGGGATCTCCATATACAATATGGGCACAAAAGGGACACAGACAGATAGTTAAAACGGGTACTATCACAAGTTGACAACGGGTATTATTAGGTTCCCAAGTTGCATTGTTCTCAAGTAGGCCGGTGGCCGACGGGCACATATAGGTCTAGTTGACACTAATTAGCCCACGGACCCCCATTTGAAAACATATGAAGATTTTTACGGCTCTAGCAGAGATTCTCAACCTGTTTAATTTCAAGGACCCCCAGTATGACATGCATTAGTCTATGGACTTACAGTTACAGACCCATAAGGGTCCATTTGGTTCCTAACTATCATTTAGCTGGGGACCCCCTGGAAGCTGGAACTCCCTCAAGGACCCCTGGGGGTCCCAGGACCCCACTTGGGAACCACTGACATAAAGAACAACTGTTGCGTTGTTCATTTCATTCCAATGTTTCAATCCTAAGCATTCATTCCGGGAGCATGATCCTTGTATATATCCCCAACGCATTCACATGGGTGCATTTATATAGCGCCTTTATCCAAGGCGCTTTACAGAGATTGTGCATTACATTCACCCATTCACACATACATTCATACACCGATGGCAGCAGAAACCATGCAAGGCACCAACTAGCACATCAGGAGCAATTAGGGGTTCAGTGTCTTGCTCAAGGACACTTCGACAGTAACTCTGGGGGAGCCTGGGTTCGAACTGGCAACCTTGCGGTTACCATCCAGGCACTCTACCCCTGAGCCACCGCCGCTCAGCTAAGCACAGGTAACAGAACAACTCTGTGCCACTTGCTTGAAAAAAACTTGCTCCATTTTATCAATAATGCATTGCACCTGTGCGGACCCACTGGACCAGGGAATTACCATTTCTCAAGATTAGGGGGGGGGGGGGGGGGGGGTCTTGTGTTCTTGTGGAGAAATTAGAATAATAATACTGTGCCTTATTCAATTACAGTAAAATAACAAAAGTATCACTTTAACAACAGAATAATCAGCACAGATTTATTTTATAGTGAATTAATTTGTTTTGGCATGGCCATACTCAAACCCAGATGCCTCGATTTGTACCAGATGCCTCGATAAGTCCCTCGGGGCTTTTTGTGTTGTCCTTTTAGCATTATTGTATAACTGTACCTTCTTTACCGTTTGCAAGCTGTTGATCAGTGTTGATTTTGTTGACTAAAACTAACTAAACTGATAAAAAAACGTTTGCTCACAATCTTTTATCACTGATAACTAAAATGTGCTATGATGACTAAAAACTAACTTTTATATGGAAAGCACTTTGGGTCAACTTCTGTTGTTTTTAAATGTGCTATATAAATAAAGGTGACTTGACTTGACTTAAGACTAAATACACTGACAACCAATCAATCAATCAATCAATCAATCAATCAATCAATCAATCAATGCCTTTATGACACTTGTTTATTTTATTTAATTTTATTTAATTTAATTTAATTTTATTGTATTATTAACCCATTTTGGGCGGGAACCCCTTTTGGTGTTTTAAACATTGGTATAATTTAGCTATTGAACAATAGCAGATCTACAAGCTCATAGCGCGCCACCGAGTGGCGCTCTATGAACTTGTAGGTCTGCTATTTTTTTTTTATCGTGAAAATCAGAAAACTGGAGGATTTAGAATATTTTTTTTTAATTTTGAGGCCTAAATGGGTTAATCACATGAAGAGACTGAGAGCATGCTACCACAGTGACCTGTTTGTATTTGTAATATAGTTTTACTTTCCTACCAGGCATGTTAAGCATGCGTGCACAACATACCGTAAATCATCTCTGTTGGGGGCCTCATATGTCCAAGACTGTTACTTTACAGGATTCAAATTCAATAATAGCCAACAATAGCAGATCTACAAGTTCAAAACGTGTCGCTTGGCAGCGCGTTTGGAGCTTGTAGATCTGCTATCTGTGATACTTGTGTGTGATGCTGTAGTATGATCAAGCAAGGAGTTAATTTACAAAAAAGATAAGTTAAAAATATGCAGATTTGGGCCCGACAGCAATGGAATGCTAAAACAAGACACACAAATAGACAAATGCAGTGTCACGCACATGCACACGCACACGCACACACTCACACTCACACACACACACACACACACACACACACACACACACACACACACACACACAACAACACACTTATTCAAAGCCACTGCCTCCGCATGACAATTGAGCAGCATAGTGGTGGAAAGTGGAGCAGATCTGGCTGCAGGGCAGTGTGTGTGTGTGTGTGTGTGTGTGTGTGTGTGTCAAGGAGGCTGTTTTTTTTTTCAACGGTGCCATGGGGGAAGGGGGGGGGGGGGGTCGGCACAGGGGTCAGGTGCAGCCATGCAGCCAAATTAATGCTCCTCGTTCATTGTGCTTAACCCACAGCAGCACAGGAAAATACAACGAGTTTGACGCAGCTGGGGCTGCGGAGGGAACACCCAAGTGGTACAATTTCAAAAAGACTTTTACAAAAATCTCAGAGTTACAAAATGGGTGAATTATTAGGCACTCGAGTGCCCACCATTCACCGCAGAGGTCGTGGGTTCGAATCCACCGCGCCACATCCGGCTTGGCTTGGTCAAGGGTCTATGCGAATAACACAATTAGCCCTTCGCTAAGCCCCACCCACTCCACTCTGCGATGGCAAGCTGTCCTTCTCACCCATTGATTTGAGATGCATGTTTAAATGACGGGATTTCATCCAGATAAATAACCGGTCGTTTCAGGAGCAAAAGCTTAAAGGTGTAGTGAAATGAAAAATACGTTTTTCACACTTTTAGACCATATCAATGGTCATCATATGGGCATACCTAACAATGGATGCCAAAAAAATGTGAAAATTCTCATTTTTGTGTGTTTTTATATCAAAAGTCCATAAATTATTACTTCCTGAAAACGAAAACGTGCTGCGTGATGACGTGTCGAGGCCAACATCGATAAAAGCCAATAAAAATGAAGCTCACCAGTTTAATTCCCCATATCTCCACATCCGTCCAGCACAGGCTGCACAGCTGCTACTGATTACAGACATCTTCGTTTTTATTCCCATTCAAGATAACATCCAGAGAGTGTATTACTCGGTTTCAACTTAATCATCACTGACTATCTGATTTGTAAACAAACAACCACACGCTGTCCTGCGTAGCATAGCTACCCGTCCCTAGCTACCGTCCCATCCCCTGAAGGGATGCGACGCTCTGATTGGTTCAGAAACTTCATAGCGGTGTTTCAACTTGAGACCGTCTGAAACTTCAAAATAAAATGTCCACCATTTCCGTTTCACTACGCCTTTAAAAATGTCTTCTAAATCTATAGTCAACAAGGCCTGCAGTAGGCTATGCGTCGATGAACCAGCAATCAGTTAGATCACATTTTAAATCTGGTTTTATCACACTGTCAGAGCTGGTTATGTGGACTTCACATCTGCTATACAAATTACAATACCGGTGGTTCTCACACGTAATTCCAAGGACCACCATAACTGTGGGAGGGTACAAAGGGAACCAAATGGACCCATATAGGTCCATTTGGTTCCCTTTGTACCCTCTCAGAGTTACGGACTGTACAAGGATCCAATTGGAAAGCCCTATAAAGGGAATCGCCAAAGAACTGAAATCGTTAAAATCCTGAAGGATCCCATAAATTGACTCTAATAAGGGTCCATTTGGTTACAGGTTGTTACGAATGGATGAATTAACGCCAACGTTTTCACTGTGTTTGCATCCATGAAACAACAATAACACATGGTTACTATTGCCTTTAATCGCATTATTATTATAGATATCTCGTGAAGGAAACTAATATATACCAGTATATTTAGGGACATTGCAACAGGGGGAGGAGAGTGCAATTTTGATATAGCGCCAAATGAATTGGAGTTGTAGCCGTTCAAATGACAAAGCATTGGTTGTTCTGCGCTCTCTCCGTTTCTCTCGTCGCTGCTTTTGCCCTCTCTGTCACACACGCACACACACACACACACACGCAAGCGCACACGTGTGCACACACACACGCAGGCGCACACGTGTGCACACACACACACGCGCGCACGCACGCATGCACGCACACGCACACACTCCACACTCACCAATGCGCACGCATGCACACGCACACACACAGACACACACAAATACACACACACGCACCAATGCACACACACGCACACACACACACACACATGCACCAGTGTGCACGCACGCACACACACGCACACACAAGCACACACACTTTAACAATGTATTCATGTCCACACATCACACATGCACGAAACAATGTGCACGCCCGCACAAACGCACACACAGATCTCTAATCCCATTTGCCAGTCGCACAACAGGATTACCACTGCTTAGTAACCAATCACACGCTCCGTCCCTTTCATATTCTCCTCCATCGCGGTGTACATATTGTCCACGGTGTCTGCTGCAGCGCGCCGGGCACAACAGAGCGCCGTCCTGCATTAAAGATAAGCAACTTTGAACTGCGCAGCCTCCTATAGCATGGCTACAATGTGAGGCCCGCACTGAGACTTCTAAGAGGGGCCTGTTACAGTGCGATTCATTTGGGAATATGGCTTTTGAATTGAACTGAATGAATGCGTCTGTCTTGAGTGTAATGCGTAAAAGAAGGGGAAAAAAAGAAAAGAAAAAAAAGAAAACATACCATAGATCAATAGAGCTCCTGAAAGAGAATGGAGGAGCAGAGTTGAGGGATGATTCAATATCTTAAAATCCATATTAGGCTGCAGTATTACAGTGAAGACCGCGGATCCAGTTCAAACTCAGTTCATTGGAAGTCTATTACAGCTGACTGGGAGTACTTTGCAGGAGTCAATGGCGGCGCCGCGAACAAACGCACGCCGATGACGAGAGGCGTGCTAACCACATGGACCCCATGGGGGCCCTCTCTTACCCCTTATGCCTACACTTTTTTGCTTTTTTTTTTCTAGTTTCACTAGCACTTTTTTTTAGGTTTGTTGTTTGTTGTATAGTTACCTTGCCATGATGTAACTCCAACAAAGGTGGACAAGTAATCAAAAATAATTGCTCCATTGATTAGAAATTGATCATTCTAAAATTGCTCCTCATTGACTTACATTGTACGCTGAAACAGCTCTCAAAGTCACTCTTTTAGTACATAAATTAACACAAACAAAGTTGATTCAGACAATATAGAACATCACCAAACCGTATTTTTTTTGTTTAAATATTGTATAAAAAAGTTTAGTGTGGCAGGTTTGGTGATACCCCCTATTGTCTGAATCAACTTTGTTTGTCTTTGTTTACGTACTAAAAGAGTGACTTTGAGAGCTGTTTCAGTGTACAAAGTTAGTCAATGAGGAGCATATATTGAACTATCATTATCAATTCCTAATCACTGGAGCAATTATTTTTGATTTCTTGTCCAGATTTGGAGTTACATCATGGCAAGGTAACTACACAACCCAGACCTCTCCCAAAGTGGCCTTGCACTTTAAGAAAATAATAAGAAATACCTAAAAGGTGCCAACAAATATTCTGGGGGCAAAGATTAAGCGAAAATAGCAGATCGAAAAGCTTTCAGCAAAACATGCATTTGGTGTGTAGTGGTAAAGGAGAGGCCCCAGTATTAATAGAACTATGGCAATGATGACATAATCGTTGCTGATTGAGCGCCACGTTTAGTGTCCAGTTTAGCCGCTTCCGTGCCACGCCTCTCAGCCGCTGAGCTCTTCCGTGCCACGCCTCTCAGCCGCTGAGCTCTTCCGTGCCACGCCTTTCAGCCGCTGAGCTCTTCTTTCGATGAGCCACCAGCTGATTTGCTGAACCGGAAGTAACAATCAGTAATTTCCGGGGCAGCCGGTAGATACTTTCATTTTCATCACAAGGGCTGATAAAGTACTGTGAGGTCGCAGGGATTTTTTATTAAGCTCCTAAAACATTGATGTTCTCTATGATCACCTCAATCTGAGCTTCAATTCCGAGGTAAACGCCGCTATAGATAGTGTGGACGGAGGCAAAATATTCAATGACGTCACCAAAGCGGAAGCAAACCGGGCGACAGGGACGCCAAGAACCGATAAAAATAATACTAGCGATGTTGGATGCATTATAAACTAGAACTGCACTCTGTCGAGTGCCTACTTGCTTGTTGCACACAAGTAGGGCATAAATGGCCTACTAGTGCACAAGCAGAGTGTGCACTCGTGTTGAAAAATGATGATGGTAATTACTTATAAGCTTGTTTGACATCACACTGGAACACGTCATCGTTACGTCACCGTCAACTAAACCCTGGCACTGGTACATATATTTAACACGTCATTATGCTCATGTATCCATATATGTGTACATGTATGTATATTTACATAGTGGTTGGTGGTATAATGTAATCGGCTGGGTCAATTGACACTGAAACGTATCATCATCATCAACTAATTATACCCTGGCATTGGTACACAATCTAAATCACGATTCACGGAAAACATACCTGCACGGTCAGCTTCCGTATGTCCGTATGACATCATATCACGTGCATTCTAAGGGACATTTGTACATATCTTCATCACGTCATGGGACATATGCTTCGTAGCATGACAAAAACACACCTGTGCGGTCAGCTTGGGGCCAGCATATGACGTCATAACGTGTGCTGTCCCCAAACATCGCACCTGGCCGAAAACATGACTTGCACGCTCTGCTTGCGCAAGTAACTATGGGGTTGTTTGATGTCGTCCTATAGGCGATCTAGGACTTTTATAAAAGGTTGTCCAATGGTCACCCCATGCTATAGTCATAGAATGAGCTAATTTACAATACACAATTAGAGAATGCAGAATAATTCTCATTTTGATAAACGTTTGACTGTTATTATATGGTATAGCAACATCAATACAGCATGGAGTTGTGAACAAAATATTCTACGTTTGGGGTCTGAGAGGCAAAATATCATCACATGACGGTCTGTGGGTCTGTGGCTCAACCCCCCACCCCCCCCTGATATGAAAAGGGTTGAAAACCTGCACTAAAAAAAACTGCTCTAATGAGTGGTGTATAGGCCTATTTGTGCTGTCATTATTAGATGAAGGTATAAGGATTAATTGGCTTGATTGATTGTGTGTGTGTGTGTGTGTGTGTGTGTGTGTGTGTGTGTGTGTGTGTGTGTGTGTGTGTGTGTGTGTGTGTGTGTGTGTGTGTGTGTGTGTGTGTGTGTGTGTGTGTGTGTGTGTGCGTGCGTGCGTGCGTGTGCATGTCCTTGCGTGCGTGCGTAATCACTTGTAGAGCAAGTAATTTCAATTTAGAATAGCACATGTACTTGAACAAAAATGCATGCATTTTGGAGATGATTAATTAACATTCTTTCACAAAACAAATGGCTGATTAATTAGGCGGTTCGTACAGCTGATTGCTGGGACCACCAGAAGAATCCAATCGTGCATTTAATTCTATTCGCGGCGTTGTTATGAAAGCCCCGGCTATCAATTCTCGCTTGTGAACAATGAAATATACTTCAGTTACCATTAGACGAAAATGGAATAAAGACATAAAAAGGCCTATTGAGTTTAAATGTTCAGAGTCCCCAGCACACACAGATTCATGCTTCCAATCATTTTTTAGGCCTATATTTAACAACATTTCAACATTTCACCACATTTCAACCTATCTTCATATAATTGGACCTCAATAATGTTCATGATAAAATTCTAAAACATTGTTCTACTCTGTGTCTCATAGGAGGGCTGTGGGCAGTTCAAAAACCTGTCCACCAGTGATATCAGCATTAGTTTAAAAAATATATATATATTTCAAGATTTGTATTATCGTGAGAACGATGGCTTTTTCCGCATTGCAACTTTTCAGGAATAGAAAGCCTGCAGTTTCTATTAGCTTGGATTCCCCATCGATGATGTCACTGGTGGACGGGTTTCTGAAGTGCCTACAGCCCTCCCATGAGACACAGACCGGGTAGAAAAAATTGTGCTATTTTGTATTTTATCACGATCATTAGTGAGGACCAATCATATGAAGATATGTTAAAAAGTGGTGAAGTGGTCATTTAAGTAAAAGTATCAATGTAGAAATACGTAGTGTACTTTAGGCCTATAAAGTAAAAGTACAAAAGTAAATGTACTGAAAGTACCAAAAGTTGAAAAAACTCATTATACTGAATGTCTCGAATTGTAGCTCAAATGTAGCTTACTGTATAA
Organism: Electrona antarctica; assembly: GCF_951216825.1. NCBI lineage: Eukaryota > Metazoa > Chordata > Actinopteri > Myctophiformes > Myctophidae > Electrona > Electrona antarctica. Next base: position 33,020,499 of record NC_136801.1, read on the forward strand.
ATAATATTTAGAAAATAGCAGATCTACAAGCTACAATCTACAAGCACAATTTGTTGCATCGCAACACATTGTGAGCTTGTAGATCATCTATTTTCAATGACAAAAATATATATAGTTGAAGTGATCCATGTAGGCCTACATTTTGTAAAAATGAAATAAATCTACAAAGTAACTATAACAAAAGTTTTAAAATAATATAGTGGAGTAAAATGTATGGCTGCCATTTGCCTGATGTCCGTGGAGTAGAAGTACTATAGGCCTATATTTAAAGTAGACAAATGGAAATACTCCATGCAGTAAAAGTATGGCTCAAAATTGTACATAAACTTCTGCATGCTATATCCTCACAAGAATTCAAAGCTGCAGGACGGATCCATCCCTTGGTGTGTGCGTTTAGTTGTGCAGAGAGAATTCTAGCTATATCACAGATGTCTATGCATGCACGCTCCCTCAATAGGCTGCCATATGCCTACAGACAGAGCCCGTATAGTATTGGCACGCTGGGGAATAGCAGCAGCAAATATGAGAAAGAGAGAAACACTTTATTAGATCCTGGTATTTCCCTGGCCATATATAGCGGTGGTTTTCAACCAGTCGTCCGGGGACCACCAGTGGTCCTTGAGGGGGTTGCAGACCGCGCATCCCCAGCTAAATGATAGGAAGTTAATTGGTAGGAAATGGACCCTTATACCTTAAACTCTTGAGGGTGTAAAATAAATCATTTTACGCTCTCAAGAGTTCAAATTTAATATTGGTAAACATCTTTATACTTAATTTACAAAATGTCTACACAACACATACACATTGTTAATTTGATAACGTTTGCCTGTGTTGTCTCTCCTAAAGGTTAGATAGCCGGCCCACCACATCCATACATGGAATTGTGGACAAATCACGATACACAATATACACATTATATACGTCTTGGGTCCGAGAGGATAAATGTCATCAAATGATGGTGCGTGGCTCAAATGCTGGATAATGGACCTTAATATGAAAAGGGTTGAAAACCACTGATATAGGCTATATAGTACTGTATATAGAATGTCAGTTCTCCATCCTTCACAGGCTGGTGGTGCTTATTATTTGATTGCACTGTAGGCTATAGTCTATGAAGCAGAGACTGGACAAAGTTATAGCGCAGCGCACGTAGCCTACAGTATAGTTGTTGTTTTTTCCTTCACTCGCCTTGACTTGCGTTCAAACGCAACGCTTTTCACCTATAGGCTACTCTCGTCTCGTGTGTTAGCCTATATGCCTATATGTTCGTGTTATTATTATATTGATCGAGATGACTTGTCGTTTGCTTGTACGGAAGCAAGTCAGACTTGTATTGATCAAAAATACATTCTCTTCTTGGTCTGGACGGTTGGACCAATAGGCTTTAGACTATTTTAGTAGGCAATCAATCTATGCACACTGCAGTAGCCTATACACGTGTAGCGCTGCCTTACAAAAACAGAAAAATGCAAATAAATAAATAAATAATATTCAAAAGTTATCCAGCGCACCTGTGTCACGTATAGCCTATACTCTGACTGAAGAGGACGTTCCGCGATCGCATGCACGCGGACAAATAATGTCGAGCGCAATTATTTATATATTCTTGTCAACTTCCACTTGACCACTTCTTGTAATGGTTTAAAACGAGATGCGAGACAGACATACATACAGGCCAGTGTGATGGCATTGGCATCGTGACGGTATGATGGCCACATCGGCGACATTATAAAGACGACAGTAGCCTAAACATCTCCGGGGAGGAGATGGAGAGGAGAGCAAATAAGCGCTGCAGCGAAGAGGACTGTCCACTGGAATACTAATCACAACGGAACGGTATGGACAAGTAGAGACGCACGCACGCGCACACACACACACACACACACACACGCGCGCGCACGGAATGAACAGAGTGACACCTGCATGCGATCATGATCATAATTTTCAATTTAGGCAATTTGTAGGCGATTTACACATGCAGTAAGCGAGGATATCTGCATTGAAATTCAGATATAGGCCTATATAGAAATAGTCATCTATAAGTTTAAAAAAAAAATCATAAGTCTAACAGTAGAATATCCATGGCACGGAGACGCAATCATCTGTAGGCCACATTGATTGAAACTCTAAACAGTATAGCCTGCGATGCCATGTCAACAATAATGACCGGGCATCATCTGTCTACATACATAACATGCTATCGTATAGATAGATGCTTGCTGCTTTGCATAGCCTATACGGGAACAGGATTGTTGTTCTGCATCATAGCCTCGGATCAAGACGATCATTAATTTGATTGCATCGAGTCTGCGGACTCGATGAAATATATATAGGCTACATCTGTGATCGTCTTGAGCAAAGGCTACAGAGATAATATAATGATGCATTTAAAACAGAAACGCATCCAAAAGGCATTGGATTTCACTCACCGGATTGAGAGATGAATAAGTTCCCCGCCTGCCTCCGCGGCTTCAGATGCAGTGATAAAAGTTGGTCCCTCCACGCAGCAACACGCCACGTAAACACAGCAGAGCAACAGCAACACAATCTCTATCTCTGTCTCTCTCTCTCACGCACACACACGCACACTAACACTCACACTAACACTCGGGTCGAAGTTTTCATTCAATCAAAAATGATTTTATATTCCTGCTCGGGGGGAAAGCGGATGGATGGAGAGTGAGAGAGTGCAGAACAGCGCGGTCTGGTCTACCGAGGAGGCGCGCGTAAAATGCGCTGAGCACCCTGATGGCAGTGATGCAGCGCGTGGCGAGATTCTCTCTCGCTGTCTTTCTCTCTCTCTCTCTCTCTCTCCCCTCTCTCTCTCTCTCCACCCCCTTTCTCCTCTCTCTCTCTCTCTCTCTCTCTCTCTCTCCACCCCCTTTCTCCTCCCTCTCTCCCTCTCTCTCTCCCCCCTCTCTCTCTCTCCACCCCCTTTCTCCTCTATGTTTCTACTCTCTCCCCCCTCCCCAATCCTCTCTCTCTCTCTCTCTCTCCCTTCTATCACCCCCTCTCCCTCTGTCTCTCTCCCCTTCACGCTCTCTATCCCCCATCTCTCTCTCTCGCGCAAGCACGCACGCACACACAGTATCCCCCGGTACGGTGCATCATCATCATCATCATCATCATCATCATCGCTCAGGCGAATATTTGGGAAGTATCCGTTCCCCGGCCAGCGCAGCAGCATAGCGGCTCTAAGGAGCCCCGTCCCCCCCGGCTACAGGACTTATTGGGTATACATCTCCCCCGTCCCCCCCGGCTGCAGGACTTATTGGGTATACATCTCCTCACACGGGAAAGAAAGAAGAGGGCATGTGGTAGGCTGCACTAGGGTTTAAATCTGAGACATATAGGCCTACACTCGGGCGAAGAGAAGAGAGACTGAAACTAGTTTGACAAACACACAAGTTGGCAAAGACGCAGCTCAAGCAGGCACTATAGCTGGCTTACACCGACAAGTGCATTTGGCAAAGAAGAATAGCCTGGAGAATGGAACCAAATTGTCTGACTTGCCAGGTTTTTTTGGCAGCGTATATTACGGCACTTTCAAATGTGGATGATTGCACGTCTGGAGACAGGCGAGAGGGCAGAGAAATATAGGTTCATCTAATAGAAATTATTGACACTGCTGTGCTGCGGTCCAAAAGTGTATCATCACTTCACCTATATTGACTTTTATTCAGGCAAACTAATGAACCCGTTCTGGGCGGTAACCCCTTTTGGTGTCGTAAGCATTACTTTAGCTATTGAAAAATAGCAAGATCATAGCGCTAGAGCTTGCAGGTCTGCTATTTTTGTAGAGGTCCCTATACCTATAGGCGGTCCTCAGAATTACTACAGGGGAGGTGCATGGCACCAAATCAGTGTGATATAGCATAGCATCCATATTAGTCCACTTGCCAGAATGTGAACCCAGGCATGTTGAGTACACCAAAGTTTTATGTTAGAAATGTTGATTATGGGTCCCCAGCATGTAGAAACTACCGGATGCTAGTAACTTGCATATGTTGAGCAATAACTCATATTCTAATCTAACTCATATCATAATTGGTATAATATGTGACCATAATTATACCAACAACCTATAAGGATGAAAACCCCCTATGTCACGTCACATGCTACATAAAGCATGATGACATTTTTTGCCTTCTATAGGTTGTTAATGGTATGGTCAAATATTATCTCAATTATGAAAATTGCTCAACATATGCAAGCTAGCATCTGGCAGTTTCTAGAATATGCTGGGGACCCATCTATATATACATAGCTAAAGTTCATGCGCACACACAGATAAGGGACCCAAAGTCAACAGCTACATCATGCCAAGCCCGCCCTCCTATAGCCACTGCACCGCCGTCCTACCCACTGCACTCACACGCCACTGACGTCACGGACTTAGGGTGCACTCACACGGTTAATGCAATGTTCTGTGCTCGTTGGATGCATGTTGTGTTGTGTCATGGCCGCCCAATGCATTTCCAATGGAGGTCACATGGTTTGACACAACATTGTGTTGTATGAGGGGGAGGGGTGCAGTCAAAACACAGTTGAAAGCCATACAACAGACCCCGCCCCCTATGTTGTGTCAAACCATGTGACCTCCATTGGAAATGCATTGGGCGGCCATGACACAACACAAAATGCATCCAACGAGCACAGAGCATTGCATTAACCGTGTGAGTGCACCCTTACCCTCCACGTCGTTCCAGATCTATCTCCTCATGTCGCACCGATCGCAGAGCCTCAACACCACCCGCGGAACAATGGTCATTGCACTGCCACCAAAGTTAGCTCCCTTCCACACTCACGCCGGCAATGCATTTCTTTACTACAAACACTATCGCTACAAGCACCCACACCCCCGCACGCACACACTCACACGCACTGTTGCCAGGTCTATGAAAACAAGCCCAGAAAAAATGCCATTCAACACGCTACTTACACACACTACAACTCGCTTACAATTCGAGGACATGGCAACACTGCATCCTGTCTTTCCATTAATTTGGCTCCGCCGCCGCCATTGTTCATTTGTTGCCACGTCTATGAAAACAAGCCCACAAACCACGACTTCCTTCAGCCTACTTACACACTACCACTCGCTTACAATACGCGGACCTTATGCGGACCTGGCAACACATCCCGTCTTAATAGTAATAGTAATAATTTAATAATAAGAACAACAATAAGAACAACAATAAGAACACTAATAACAACAATAACAATAACAATAACATCACAGTACAGTACAGTACAGTACAGTACAGTACAGTACAGTACAGTACAGTACAGTACAGTACAGTACAGTACAGTACAGAGGAGAACATTACAGTACAGTGCAATACAAAGGAGTACAGTACAGTGCAGTACAGTACAGTACAGTACAGTACAGTACAGTACAGTACAGTACAGATGAGAGCAGCACTGCACAGCACAGTACTGTACTTTTCCAAGTGAAAAAAAAAGAAAAAAAAATGCATCGCCCTCCCGCTATTGCCTTCTTCCCATTTGCGACGCGTGGCGCTAGGATGAGCGAAATTCTAGTACTCAACATTTCTAACATAAAACCTTGGTGTACTCAACATGTTCACAATGGGGCTCTATGGGCTGGCAAGTAGACTATATTCCAAGATAGCCGGTCTACAAGCTCATGCACGCATCATGCTGCAATGTGTTGTGAGCTTGTAGATCGTGCTGTCAAACAAGTCTATCTATATGAAATCTATTAAAAAAAGTTTAATCTGCAACGGCGTTATACACTAATATGTCCGATCATCCCCTGCTTACGCGCACGCACGCACGCACGCACGCACGCACGCACGCACGCACCCCTGAACACATGCAGTGATTTGTTGGAGCAAACATAATGCAGATGCTTGGAGGTGTGTGAGTGTGTGTGTGTGCGTGCGTGCGTGCGTGCGTGCGTGCGTGCGTGCGTGCGTGCGTGCGTGCGTGCGTGCGTGCGTGCGTGTGCGTGTGCGTGCGTGCATGCATCATGTGTGTGTGTGGGGGTCCCTGCTTCATCTCTCTCTCTCAGCTACAGGGTCCTTCGTCTGAAAGGTGAAGAACCCCAGTATATAGTATTTGCTTAGATTATTTTGCACTCAATATATATTTTTTATTTTCTAGAGAACCCTATACATATTTATTTTTGAATCCAATTAGCTTGGAAGACTGGAGCGGTTATAGAACCCTTTTCTATAATAAAGAAGTGTACAGTTCTTTGTTTATGGCTGCGGACCATTGCAACAAACTAATTAGTGACACAGGAAACCATTCTATAATTATATCATAGCTGGGGGCGCACTTGTAAAGATTTGGCTTTTGGTGACTAGTTTTTTTAATTTTGGCGTGGTGTTAGGTATGGGTATAATGATTTAAAAAAGCTGTGCAAAAGTATTGGGAGCGCCCCCTAGTGGTCTAATTACACAGACTCAAATATTAGACACTTATAGGTTTGGTTGAAAACCAAAATAATTGATAAAAGAGATTTTGGATTCTGTTACTATTGGGTTTGCTAAATAACCTAAAATCTTAGGAAAAACGAACAATCAGAAAGGCATCGTTTTCAAGATGGCGTCCATGCTGGCTAAAATGAGCTAAAATGCCTATAAACTGGGATTTAATATGTAAAAAATCCTAACGCACTTGATAACTACTTTTTTAATGTTGGCATGGTATTAGGTATGGGCATAAGGTTTTCAAAAAACATCGAAACTAATTTGGCTCGCCCCCTAGTGGTCGGTTTGCAATTAAACCACTATTAGATATGTCAGTATATGGTTGAAACCCCAAATAATTGATAGAAGAGATTTTTCAATGGATTATGTTACTAGTGGGTGTGCTAAATAACATACTAAATTCTTACGAAAAACAAACATCTAGAAAGGCATTGTGTTCAAGCTAGCGTCCACGATGAAGCTGCCGGGAGCTTAAAATGCCTATGGTTTCATTGCAAACCGACCACTAGGGGGCGAGCAAAATTAGTTTGCAATGGTTTTTGAAAACCGTATGACCATACCTAACAGCATGCCAAAATTCAAAAAGCAGTTACCAAGTGCATAAATTGTTATGATTTTTTATGTGACGCTGCCGGGAGCTAAAATGCATATAAACTGTATTTAAACTGTGATTAATGTAAAAAAAAACCTGCCTTTCAAACTGTTAAATGTGTGTGTGTGTGTGTGTGTGTGTGTGTGTGTGCGTGCGTGCGTGCGTGCGTGCGGGGGCGTGTGCGTGTGTGTGTGTACTGTGCGTGCACATGTGCGTGTGCGAGCAGTAATAAATGTGCAGCTTATCATGTCCAATTAGTGGAGCAGGTAGGCCTATAGCAAGTAAACACAGAAGACAACGTTCAGTGAAGGGAAATTAAAGTGGAGCTGGCAACGTGTCAAATCATGTACAGAAGCAACAGCAAACCACGCATTACCTGTCACAGGGAAAATCATACCTTTTCCATGAATACCGGACATTAGGGTGGCAAATGGTGCGTTTCCCCCCTTGGGTATTTCATGGCATGCCGTGTGCATTTTAAATGGGGATCAAATCTAGTTCATTGTATGGAGAGCGTCACAGTCCCGCCGCCCCCGACGAGCGGCCCGGAAGGGAATTTCCGATTCAGAAAATTGTGTTTATTGTCATGATTTGTCACCATCCGAAGTTGGCTTTGTCCGAGGCTTACAGGAAGAGAAGAGACGAAGAGCAGAAAGCAACAGAGAAACAGGCTGAAGGATTCATCAAATATCTGAAAAATGAAATCACTCAGTTGGAGAAGAGAAGCTCTGAGCTGAAGCAGCGCTCCCACTCTGAAGACCACCTCCAAAGCCAGGGGATTATTTCTAACCTGTACACAACCGATATACATATTATAGTGTGATGATTAAGTTTAAAACGAGTAAATACATGTCATCTTGAATTAGATTAAAAACGGAGTAGTTCTTTAATCAAAACCAGCTGTGGAGGATGACAATGAAGCCCAGGTTAGGTATGCCCATATGATGACCACGGATATGGTCTAAAAGTGTGATTTACGTCATATTTGGCAGACATTTGACCTAATTTCTCCTTTCATTGTCAATGGCAAATCTTGAGACGTGTGGGGACAAAAGCTGTATATAGGAGGGGCTAGCTGTATATAGGAGGGGCTAGGGGAGGGGCTAGCTGTATATAGGAGGGGCTAGCTGTATATAGGAGGGGCTAGGGGTGGGGCTAGCTGTATATAGGAGGGGCTAGCTGTATATAGGAGGGGCTAGGGGAGGGGCTAGCTGTATATAGGAGGGGCTAGGGGAGGGGCTAGCTGTATATAGGAGGGGCTAGCTGTATATAGGAGGGGCTAGGGGAGGGGCTAGCTGTATATAGGAGGGGCTAGCTGTATATAGGAGGGGCTAGCTGTATATAGGAGGGGCTAGCTGTATATAGGAGGGGCTAGCTGTATATAGGAGGGGCTAGGGGATTGGCTAGCGCCTCTCAAAACTAGATGCCTCTTCGGCCGCCGTGTCTCCATTGAAGGCAGGAAGTCAAGCAGGAAGTGCTGAAGGCACGCTGCGTCGCTGCCCAGGTGACGTCACTCATGCGACTCCTCCATGTCTCTCGCTGTCACTCAAGTGACTACTGGCCAATCACAGCACGTCTTGTCCGGGACTTATGTTATGCACGCGGAAGCTTGACAAGCTTCACAAGGAATCTCGGGAATATCGTGCCTTCGATTTTCACACGCCCCCCAGAGCCGGAAGAAGCGTCTACCTTTTTATGTATCTCGACAAAACTCCCATTAAGTCCCATAGTAACAGTGGCGCCGCCATATTGGAGTGATGACGCAACGTCCGGTTACTTTAAAAAAAACATTAGGAAGTCATGCTGTACGAAACAAAAACTATTTTTTTCTCATATATCGACATCTCTAGAAAACAGTAAACAGACATGTAGGTACACACCGACGCTCCCAGAGACTCCTGGAATTATAGAGGGATGTCTAGATTTCCTATAAAGGCATCTTGAGGCATCCATGTTTGTTCATAGCAGGTTGCCATGGTTACCCAATATTCCTGTGAAGGTCATTGTGGAGCCGTGTGGAACTCCATATTTGGGCAGGACTGACGTCAGGACTGACGTTTGATGAGGTCAGGTTTCAGTCAGCTTGACTTAAAAGCTGATTCCACAGAGTGTGAGGAGCATTAGTCAAAGAGAAGAGAGAGAGACAGACCATTAGATCACACATAGAAAGATAAACCCTTACAACTTAATATTCTGCTGTAATCACATCAAACATTCCTAGATTGTGAAGACAGACATCAGTGGTTGAAGACACCCCATGACCACTAGTTAAGAGACCTATAAGAGACCAAAAGTATCTATCAATAGTTTTGTTTCTGAAATGGGTCGTCCGTTCAGGTATCATGAGTGGAAAGAAGAATATGAAGCAAAGACAGAGGCTGAAATCCAGACAATGATCCAGGAGAGACGAGTGAAGATTCAGGAGTTCAAAAGCTCAGTAGAGCTCAGCAGGAAAGATGCAGACACAGTGATAGCAGGCTGTGTGCAGGTCTTCGCTGCTCTGATCAGCTGTATTGAGAGAAGCCAGGCTGAGCTCATTGGTGTGATCGAAGAGAAGCAGAAAGCAACAGAGAAACAGAATCTCCCAAACAACAAAGAGAGATTCTATTGTCTCTGTGTCTTAGGAAAACAAGGCTTCTGCTCAGGAAGGTTTTACTATGAGGTTCATGTTGGAGGGAAGACTGACTGGTATCTAGGAGTGGCCAGAGAGTCCATCAACACGAAGGGACAGATCACACTGACCCCCAACAATGGTTACTGGACTATATCGAGGAATGGAAATGAGTACAAGGCTCATGCTGGCCCTGCTGTCCTCCTCCCTGTAAGAGAGGAGCTCCAGAAAGTGGGAGTGTTTGTGGATTATGAGGAGGGTCTGGTCTAGCCTGGTTAATAAACCAGACCGAATCAGCCGTTGGCAAAAAAAAGTTGCCTACCAGCGGATTTCGGTCTGGCGAGGCTCAGTAGCACGCCTCTTTCCTACAATCGAGAACAGGTCGGACCAATCGGGACACGGTATGCAATATGGGCGGGCTTTGGTACAGTGACGTTCAATGCTTGAGACTTTTGACTGACAGTAGGTCTGACCAATTGCGTCAAAGAGAAAATGTTTGAACCCGCCCCCCGGGAAATGAAATCCAAGTGGAGCCAGCCCAGACTGATATACCGCGACAGTGTTGTGTGATATTAGTCTGGCTTATTAGCCAGGCTAGGTCTGGTCTCCTTTTATGACGTGGAGACCAGAGTTTACCTCTACTCTTCCGCTGGCTGCTCCTTATAGATAGATAGATAGATAGAATACTTTATTGGCAGTTTAAGAAAATTACAGAAAATTACATCATTTTAAAAAACGCCAAATGGACTTAGACACAAAAAAGCCTTCGCTTGTTTCCATTGTGGTCCACTTTGAAACATGAAACTATACACAAACATACTGTACAAACAGAAACAACCATGGAACATATAATAAATAATCCTTATATATAAGGCTGGGAGCTATATACATAGGACAAGAGGTACCCTGAGAGAATAGTCCAGAGCATGGGAGATGGGCTATCCAGGGTCGGAAGCTAACTATGACCAGTTAGTGTGTAGATGGAGCCATGATTTCAGGTCTTTCCTAAATCTTGCAATAGAATTTAGGGATTTCAGGGCTGGAGGGAGTGCATTCCACAGAGTAGTGGCTGCGTAGTAAAAAGCATTTTTTCCCTTGAGTGTCCTGAAACTGGGGGGAACTAGATCATATGGACTTCCTCTGGTTGAGTACCTGTGAGCATCCCTCACTCTGGGCAGGTAGCCCAGCAGGTACTTAGGAACAGAGGCATCTAGGATCTTGAAGACCAGACACAATGAGAGCTGAGATACTCTCTCCTCCACTCTTAGCCATCCCAGGCTACTAAAGTGGGCAGAGGTAAGATGAGACCTGGGGTTCAATTTTAGTAGTAACCTCACAAGCTTGTTTTGGGAGGTCTGCAGCTTTGTTTTCAATAGCTTGGAGATACCGCTGTACCATGAAGTACAAGCATAGTCAAAGTGGCACTGGATGAGGGCACCGGCCAAGATCCTCATAGCACTGCTGTTGACATAAGGGGATATCCTGCCCAAGAAACGAGTTCTCTGGTTGACCTTTGAGATCACTTTCATTGCCATTTTTTCACCCGTGAGTTTGTTATCTAGTATACAACCCAAGTAAGTGACCTCTTCCCTATTTGTGACCACACTGTCACCCGCTCTAACTGTGAAGCCCGGGGACTTGTTGAGGTTATGACTTGAACCAAACAGAATAGACTCAGTTTTCCCAAGGTGCAGTGACAATTTGTTGTCGGAGAGCCAAAGACAGATGCTACCGAGCTCTGTGCTGAGTACTCTCTCGACCTGCGACTTATCTTTGTCCGAGACCAGGAGAGCTGAGTCGTCTGCGAACAAGAACAGATTGCATTTACATGCCGAGTTCATGTCGTTTACATAAATTAGAAACAGTAGAGGCCCTAGGATGCTCCCTTGGGGGACCCCACACTCTACTGGGAGGGAAGTAGACAGGGTACCATTCACATCGACCACCTGTTTCCTTCCCTCAAGGTAAGATCTCACCCAGTTTAACGATGGGCCATCAAAACCGATTGCCTTCAGCTTGTTTAGCAGTATGGAGTGGTTCACAGTGTCAAAAGCCTTTTGAAGGTCCAGCATGACCATGCCGCAGTACTTGCCTGAGTCAACCTCACGTCTGATGCTATCAGTCAAGTATAACAGACATGTATCAGTGGAGTGAGATTTTCTGAAGCCTGACTGGAATTCAAAAAGAAGCTTGTTATTAAGCAGATATGAATTTATCTGTTCATATACTAGTCTCTCTATGACCTTTGAGATGGAACAAAGGATGGACACAGGGCGGTAGTTCCCAGGGTCCAACTTGCTACCCTTTTTATAGAGAGGAACTACTCTTGCAAGTTTGAATTCCTGTGGGACATGGCCCTGTCTGATGGACAGGTTTGTAATGTGAGCCACAACGGGGGCAATAGAAACCGCTGCATCTCTGAGGAACCTAGTGGGGATACCATCATGGCCAGTAGCCTTAGTTGGCTGTAAGGCGCTGAGTTTTAGTAACACGTCCTCTGTTGATACGGACGAGATTTTGAAGCTGTCCTCAACAGCACCAAGACTTTTGTAAAAAGATCTTATATGCTGCTCTCCATAAAGGCCTGAATGGGAGGGCAACTTGTCCACCAGTGTGGAAGCTATGGTTGTGAAGAAACCATTTAGGCAGTTAGCCACGTTCAGCTTATCAGAGATGAGCGGAACGTGGCTAACTGCCTAAATGGTTTCACTGAGAAACTATATCCATACTTCTGTCCTGGTCTTAATAATGGTGGTAGAAACTCTGCTCCTCTGATCATCTCTCCTGTCAACATGGACGCTGATCTCGGTGAGGATTGAGAGAACATGTCCTCTACAACTAAAAAAAATCACACTTGTGTTAAGTGAGGGGCGCTCTTATCATTATACATCATCTCATGAACAACTGAATTCATGTGATTGGTTGGTTAAATCTACGTCATATTTGTCGGACATTTGACCTAATTTCTCCTTTCATTGTCAATGGCAAATCTTGAGACGTGTGGGGACAAAAGCTGTATATAGGAGGGGCTAGCTGTATATAGGAGGGGCTTAAAACTGTATATAGGAGGGGCTAGGGGTGGGGCTAGGGAAGCGGCTAGTGCCTCTCAAAACTAGATGCCTCATTGGCCGCTGCAGTTCATTGGAGCGCCATGTCTCCATTGAAGGCAGGAAGTCAAGCAGGAAGTGCTGAAGGCACGCTGCGTCACTGCCCAGGTGACGTCACTCATGCGACTCCTCCATGTCTCTCGCTGTCACTCAAGTGACTACTGGCCAATCACAGCGCGTCTTGTCCGGGACTTATGTTACGCACGCGGAAGCTTGACAAGCTTCACAAGGAATCTCGGGAATATCGTGCCTTCGATTTTGACACGCCCCCCCAGAGCCGGAAGAGGCATCTACCTTTTTATGTCTATGGACGAAACTCCCATTAAGTCCCATAGTAACAGTGGCTCAGCCATATTGGAGTGATGACGCAACGTCCGGTTACCTTTAAAAAAACATTAAAAAGTCATGCTGTACGAAACAAACTTTTTTCCCCTCATATTTTACCCATTTTTTTTATCATGTTTATGAATGGATCAGAGCAGAAATTAGTAACATATTCATTCAGAGTGTCAGGGTGCATGTGTGTGCGCGACCGCATATGTTTTCTTGCGTGTTTGAGGCGTTACATAGACAAAGCGTTGCCGCCATATTGGAGTGATGGCGGCAGCGCTATACCGCTGCGCCATCTAGTGGTGATTCCAAACATTTGAGGAGTTTCGCCTCTTGTTCTAGATTAGAATCTCTTTGGTAGCGGAGTGACAGTCAACATGCAAGGTCAACCGGGCTCGGCATGGGTTTGGTTGTGGTACCAATCTCACCATAGCTGTTTATAGGAGGTGCAGGTGCCCCTTAAAAAAAATGCAATCTTAATTATTATTATTTCTTATTTTGACACATCGCAGTACATGCCATAGGCCTACTGCATGTGAGAAATGTAATGTCACTCTAGTCTAGCCTGTTGCCTTTCAATTATTTAAAGGCAAAAATATCTGACTACTTGTCATTGTGAATTCTTATTTTTTTGTTTTTTCATGTCCTATAAAAGCAGGGAATAATAGCAAAAAAATAATGATGTATTGGTTGAGAATCTGAGAGAATGGTTTTGAAAGTACAGCCTATAGAACTGAAGTCAAGTTAAAACTCTTATAGAGAATCTCTCTCATTCAGAGACGGAACTTAGACATCTATCCCATCATGCATTTCGGGGGTTGCATTTCCTTTGTTTTCATCCACGGATATCTTTCACGCCTCTGAGCGTGACTACTAGACTAGACTACTAGTCTTTGTTGTTAGATGATCTCTGACTGACTAAACGGTTCAGACCAGATAGTTTGAAAAGCATGTGATCGGAGCCTATTTCCGATGGTGTGATCGGAACGGGACATCTCTAGAAAACAGTAAACAGACATGTAGGTACACAGGCTCACAGAGGCTCCTGGAATTATAGACGGATGTCTAGATTTCCTATAAAGGCGTCTTGCGGCATCCATGTTTGTTTATCGCAGGTTGCCATGGTTACCCAATATTCCTGTGTGTAAAAAGCCTACTTTCTGAAACGTCTATGGAAAATGAATTGGAAATTCTCTTCCGGGCCACTCGTCGTCATGAAAGGGGGCGGGACTGCGATGCTCTATAAACTAACGAGATAGCAGTGGCGTTTTACTTAAGGTATCAATACTGCAATCTACGGCACATAAAATGAATTGTCTTCTCTTCTCCACTAGTCCCTCCCTATAACATTTTAGTCTAGTGTTAATATGTTGACAAAATGTAGTGTTAGTTTTAGGTAGTCGACGAACATTATTCGTCATAGTTTATTAACACTGTATATTACACGGCTCGGATGAATGCTTGATTCTGATTAGTCAATCGCTGAATTCAGGGGCGTGTTATTTCTTGATAATGACCACTTCGCTCTTTAACAGACCTCTGCCTAATCAAAGCCTCAGAGCACCTGGCTGCGAGAATGTTTTTAAAAACATTTGAAGGGAGAAATAGACGATGCAGTAACCGAAAATTGATTCTATTTGATCAACTTACTTCCTTGTTTTCTGACTGTCTGTGCTGCATGCAGCTGGGAAAAGATGCCAAAAGTTGACAAAGTACTCACATTTCCATGTAAATGGTGCATTTATATAGGTAAATGGTGCATTTATATAGCGCCTTTATCCAAGGCGCTTTACATAGATTGTGCATTACATTCACCCATTCACACACACATTCACACACCGATGGCAGCGGAAACCATGCAAGGTACCAACCAGCACATCGGGAGCAATTAGGGGTTCAGTGTCTTGCTCAAGGACACTTCGACACTAACTCTGGGGGAGCCCGGGTTTGAACTGGCAACCGCAATCCGGAAACTCGATCTACCCCTGAGCCACCGCCGTCCCTGTCTTTATTGGCACACACCAAAAAGGAACGCTTACGCGTTCCAGCTATGCAGCCTTCATCAGAACATAAAGCAAGTTAACACCTCGTTTTGTTGTTGCTTTTGGGTCAATTTATTAATTTATTAATAAAGTAGCCGTGTAATAAGCGGGATAATGTATGGCGTGGCGGCACAAAATAATGCCCTTCAGGATGATTAAACACCTCGTCTTCGTCTCTGAGTTAAAACATCCTGTCGGTCATTATATTTTCAACAACATACATTATTAGTTGCCTTTTTCTTTCCTCCTCATTTTAACCTTGAGCGCCCGGATCGTTTCTTCTTTTTGAGTGGTGCAACCACTCCTATAGACAGCTATGTGTGTCCCTGGGTCTGTCCGAGCACGGAAATAGCGTTATCGCGCTTGTTCACCACCAAGTATCACTGTTGCACAGCCTAACACACAGACACACACAGGCCAGGGAGGAGGGCTTGTACAGTACAGTACAGTACAGTACAGTACAGTACAGTACAGTACAGTACAGTACAGTACAGTACAGTACAGTACAGTACAGTACAGTACAGTACAGTACAGTACAGTGCCACTCACTTCAGACGGGTCTGATTTTTCCTTTATGCCTTGATCCGGTTGAGCACCTTTTTATCATCATCACCTGTTTATATCTCCCTCGAGCACCGGGTTAGTTTTTATTTTTCTCCTATTAAAC